>NW_019396668.1:0-42160 GCF_000591075.1 Eurytemora carolleeae | reverse complement strand
TATTCCGATATATTACAAACAATATTCCGATATATTACAAACAATATTTAATATATTCCGATATATTACAAACAATATTCCGATATATTACAAACAATATTTAATATATTCCGATATATTACAAACAATATTTAATGCATTTCTAACAAAGCGCATATTTAAAGTTTTAATAGGTTAAACAGGTCAAAATTATGTTTTGTTTAACAATTTTAAAATTCTGGGTTTGTTGCACCAAGTTGGCAAGTACTAACTTATCTATAAATTTTATTTCAACATTTTATTGCATTTTTTGACAGTTGATAGAAGATCTATCGTAGCAAAAAAGCTAAATCTGTTAATAAACTATTTCAAAATTTGTTAAACTTCTAAGAGGAAATATAAAGCCTCTCGAATGCAAAAATCTTGTGAGGTCATGTACAATACTTTCATGCCTCCTAGCTTGTCTCTTAATCTTATCCTGTTGGATTATTCTATGGTTCTGCTAAATTTAAAAACTTTTCTATACAAAATCATTCAGTAAACTCACTCTTCAGATCGTCGGACTTTTAGGTCGTTATTAAAGTATTCATCCCTGTATAGTTGTGATTTATCAAATTTACAATATTTTAATGAAAATTATTTCAATATTGCATTAAAACATCTATATAACAAATATACATCATGATGTATTTATGCATTGAAACAAATGAGTTTTATAAACATGTTTTAATAATATGCATTATATTATCTAAAAGATAAGTTAATGGTTTGACGTTATGATAAATAATTAAAGTTGACAAAACAAAAATCTTTCCTTTTTCTAGGATGGAAGTACAAGAAGTGTACAATATTTATATATATTCTAGGATGGAAGTACAATAAGTTTACAATATTTATATATATTCTAGGATGGAAGTACAATAAGTTTACGATATTTACATATATTCTAGGATGGAAGTACAAGAAGTGTACAATATGTATATATATTCTAGGATGGAAGTACAAGAAGTGTCCAATATATATATATTCTAGGATGGAAGTTCAAGAAGTGTACAATATATATATATATTCTAGGATGGAAGTACAAGAAGTTTAGAGTTTAATCAGCTTCTGATTACCGCTGGGGGAGATTCAGGGGAGGTGAGACAACTCAATAAATAATAAATATTTTTCAACTTTTGTAATTTTTTATCTCTAGAAATATTAAGTTTTGTCATGTTTTCCAATATTTTATTTCATTTTTTCATTTTTTAAAACCATTATTTTGATAAAGCTTATTATAATTAAACCTTTACGGTACCTCTGCTAACAAATTACGAAATTCAATAATCTTTAAGCAAGCTTTATTTATATTAATAGGCGTTTGAGGCGATTCGCGCCAATCTTCTATTTCAATTGTGAACTTTTTCTCTTTGTATACATTGCAAAACAAAAACAAACAAAAAATTCGCGGATTTCATGAAAACATTCCGTGAATTTTTAAAATTTAATGAAAATAAAATTTGTTGGAGACTAATTTTTGAAATTTCAATCATTCATAAACCTTCCCTTGGGTCATATGAGGTCCCACACAAAATTTGGGCCCGATCGGTTCAGTTTTTTTAACGTTTATTGGATACAAACAAACAGACAGACACCCAGACAAGCAAAGTATAGGAGAAGAAGGTTGTTATCTTAAAACTAGTTCTTGCTACAATTTCTTAATTTTTAAATACCTAACTCTTTGAGTTCGTTTACACCTTCAGGCTGCAAAGATATAAGGTTTAGAAAATTTGAGTCTATGGCAAAAACTCACTTCTTTTCTCTAGTTAGGATTGATGGCAGGGATAGGTTCAGGTTCAGGAGATCTCCAGGTCCCTATACCAGTAGAGAAAAGGAAAAGATACGTCTATGTTCCTCATTGTCCGCAGGAAAATATTATATACAGAGTTGAAATTAACGATTAGATACTTAGATACTGAAAAGGCCAAAAACTGTTGGAAATTATTAACAAAAAGGTTCAGACTTAAAAAACTAAATATTAAACTTTTTGACACTTTTATGTAGAGGTAACAAATGCTTCTATGATTTAAACACAATTTTGTAAATACGAGTGAATAATTACTCATATTTGATATTTGTTCAAAAAAAAACTGTTTATATTATGTTGGTTCAGGGCCCAGGGCTGGACTGTCCTCTTGTTATAGATCCCACAGGTAATGAAACAAAATTGTGAGAGAAGCTCTTCGTTCTAGACTGAAAATTTAAAAATGTTTGTTATCCAACATTAATATAATTTCAATTCCTTTCTTTTTTTAGTAAAAGCAATTTTGACATGTAAATAAAAATTTAAGCTTTTTAAATACTTCTTTTCATATTTCTCTTTAATAAATTTTAATATTCAAAGAGTGTATTTCTATTAAATACACTTGAATATATTTAAGGAGTGTATTTCTATTAAATACACTTGAATGTATTTAAGGAGTGTATTTCTGTTTAATAAACTTGAATGTATAAAGAGTGTATTTCTGTTTAATAAACTTGAATGTATAAGGAGTGTATTTCTGTGTAATAAGCTTTAATGTATTTAAGGAGTGTATTTCATATTTCTGTTTGATAAACTTAAATGTATTCGGATTGTATTTCTATTTAATAAACTTGAATGGATAAGGAGTGTATTTCTTTTTAATAAACCTGAATGTATAAGGAGTGCATTTCTGTTAAATAAACTTGAATGTATAAGGAGTGTATTTCTGTTAATAAACTTGAATGTATTTAAGGATTGTATTTCTGTTTAATAAACTTGAATGTATTTAAGGAGTGTATTTCTGTTTAATAAACCTGAATGTATTTAAGGAGTGTATTTCTGTTAAATAAACCTGAATGTATTTAAGGAGTGTATTTCTGTTGAATAAACCTGAATGTATTTAAGGAGTGTATTTCCGACGGGAAGGATTGGGAGGTAATTATCTTTGTGGACAATCCCCTACAGAGCAGGAGGAACCTAGGGATACAAACCTGGAACAGGTGATACAGGGATACAGAGATACAGGGATACAGGGATACAGATATACAGAGATACAGGGATACAGCGATACAGGGATACAGAGATACATGGTTACAAGGATGCAGGAATACGGAGATATGGAGATACAAAGATACAGGGATACAAAGATATGGAGATACAGAGATACAGGGATACAAAGATATGGAGATACAGAGATACAGGGATACATTATTTATCATATCCGAATATGCACATAATAAAGATTATATTCTCTATTCTCTAGGTTGACATGGATTGGTTTGATGAGGCTGTGTGGCCTGTTTTAGCAAACAGAGTTAAAGCTTTCGAAACATTAAAGGTAAAAGTCTTAACAGAGAATTCTAAAGATAAGCAGTGGGAGTAAAAACTTAAACCCCTTTAAAACTATTTGAGAGAATGTTTATTCTAATGTTTTCTAATTTTTCACAAAATTCATAATTGTGAATGAAAGACAAAAATTACGCTTATTGTTGACTTCTTGAATAATTTTATCTTGAAAATCTCTTCTTATTTTATGGTTTAAAAGACCCCCTGATCTGTTGAATATTAAGGAGCCATGTTAACTTGCTTTCTTTTTATGACGTAATTGTATACAGGTTTCCACTTAAACTGTTTTTGTCATATCTCTTTCAATTTTTTATAAATGTTTTTATGAAATTTTGGAAAACAACAGAAAAACATTTATATGCCTTTCAATTTTGATAGAAATAATTTTTTTTTTCAATTTCCAAAATATTTTTTTTCAAGGCCTAAGATCCAAAGCAAACAAAAAGTTGTAAATATATGGTCCAAAATATAGCTAATCCTATTTTTTACTCACCCTAAATACAGGTACCCAAGAAATGGAGCAAAAATATCAGAATATCAAATGTCAAATGATTAAAAATCTTTAGATGATCAAAAAAAGGTACGCTATATAGTTAGGACAACTATTTTTTTTCAAAAATATCATACAATTTTACAATAAAGTTGATTTTAAAGTTTAAGGTATTCTTAAACATATCTTTCTGATAAAACTTTTGTAAAATGCAACGTCTGTAAGCTCTCTCTTTCACGCAATCTATTTTTCCTTCTTTCTCTTCTCTTCTATTTTCTACTCTTCTCTTCTTTTTTCTTCTCTTCTCTTTTTTTGTTCTTTTTTTGTTCTCTTTTTTCTTATCTTTTCTTTTCTTCTCTTCTCTACTCTTCTGTTCTCTTATCTCTTTTCTTCTCTTCTCTTATCTCTTATCGTCTCCTTTTTGTTTTCTCTTTGTTGTTGACATTTAACCGGTTTTGAGATGAACAATGCAGTACGATCCGTTGTTTTGATTTTTTCTGATTTGTTTACATTTCTAGATTGTAGACCTACTGCGTTTGTACTGTATAATTCGGCATTTGATCATTTGGCATTTGATATTTTGATATTTTTGCGAAATGGAAACATCTGTAATCCTATAGGAAATTCAAACAATAGAAAATCATGTCCGATATACAACGGTATCCTTTCAATCTTTATCTCTAAAGGGAGTGTTCGCGAAAAATGAAAGGGGGTATAGGCTAACGTCGACAAATATTGGATAGTAATTGCTACTAATCTGACTTCTATCTGTTGCGCCTTTAAGGAGAAAATTGTTAAAAACGACTCATTATAACGAAGAACGTAGCGTCAATACAATTTGTAAGCCTATACCCCCTGTAATTTTTCACGGACTCTCCCTTTGAAAAGATGAAGATATCGTCGTTTTCTGATTCATAAATTATCAATGTAGAGAAACCGCAACAGAACATGATTAATTAAATAAAGAAAAACAAAGATTTTTCCATTGAAAGGTTCATAAATTATGTCCACAGTCCCTGTTTAAAAAAAAATTTATTTTCTAAATATTTGTTGATAATATTGATCCTAAACTTAATCTTCTCTTTAATTCTTTAAAAAGAAGATTAGATAGATTAAAAGAGAGAAATTGATCAAACTTGTAAAAATGTTCCAAATAGGTTAAAACTTGTAAAAATGTTCCAAATAGGTTAAAACTTGTAAAAATGTTCCANTTGAATATTTGAGAAACTCAGTGCATTGCTTTATTGATTTTTATTCATATACTATAATAGGTTAAAACTTGTAAAAATGTTCTAAATAGTTAAAAACTTGTAAAAATGTTCTAAATAGGTTAAAACTTGTAAAAATGTTCCAAATAGGTTAAAACTTGTAAAAATGTTCTAAATAGGTTAAAACTTGTAAAAATGTTCCAAATAGGTTAAAACTTGTAAAAATGTTTCAAATAGGTTAAAACTGCGTGGGCCGGGAATTATGATTACAATCACTGGGATCAAAACGGTATTATAGGTAAATATTTATATTTTTATTATTTATCTATCTTTGAAATATCTTCTTACGATCATTAAATTAATTTTATTCCGAGATTTTATATTCAAAAATGAATAAATATAATCATAAACAAAAATAAGAAAAATAACCCTAAAAAAGGCGAAAACTCTTCTATTGAATACCCTTAATCCTGATTGCCTAGTCTCTGTCTCCACTTTGGACACTTTTGATTTTTTCCTAATCCTCTTTTTTGGATATCCCTGCTGAATTCAGACCAAACTGTGCTCTAATTTTCTCGGTTTCTGATTGGCTTTTCGGTTTTTACAATCCACTCTCTGATTGGTTGCATTTTAATTGCTTTCTTGGATAATAATATATTGTATGATTAAATAAAACCTTCAAATTAACAGAAATAGGAGATCAAACATTGATCTCGATATCCACCATTCTAAAGCTTTCCGCTCTAAGCTGGGACTCTTAATGCCGATCGCTTGATTTCGATATTAACGGTGGACACTTTTAGTTTGAGGATCTATAAAAAACTTTCCATATCTTTATTATAGTTTTTCCTTCACTGCACTGATCAAAGCTTCCTTCAATCTCTGTCTGGTTACTATTATTCTGCGGGATATTAAATAAAAATTAACTTATTCCTCAGATTATCAAAGCTTATGAGTATTCAGCACAAATGTTCCCAGTTCTGTGATTATATAATTTCTTAAAATCACTTCAAAAGAAAAAGCTTACAAATGTTTTGAGAAGGGTGTTTCAATGAGATTGGGTTGGGGCTGACCTCTTTTCTTAATTATGTGGTTGATATTTCATAATATTTTTCATTTTTTTGATCCGAGAGTTAATTTTGAAAATAATCATTACTGTTTCGAGAATTTTCGATAATGAAGACGACATTTTCATATTTTCCAGGAATTTTCGAAAATCCAGCGCCAGCCGTAAAAAGAAGTTGTAAGCGAAATACTTATTTAAAAAAACTAAATCGCATGAATCCTCAAGTCACTTCTAAAGTGAACTCTCAGTTGAATATTATCAGTTTTTTAAACAAGGATGGCCGGGTACTGTTGTAATGCGGACATGCCCGTCGTAAAATAACGTTGAAAGTTAGTTCAACAAACTTCTCTCTTTTATTTGTTCTTCCGTTAATTCTAGGTCGGCATCCAGTTCTAGAGAACGTGTTTATGGCCTGTGGATTCTCCGGGCATGGTATTCAACAGGGTCCTGCTGTAGGTCGAGCTATGTCAGGTATACTCAGAAACCAGGGTCCTGATGTAGGTAGAGCTATGTCAGGTATACTCAGAAACCAGGGTCCTGCTGTAGGTAGAGCTATGTCAGGTATACTCAGAAACCAGGGTCCTGCTGTAGTCCCCTCTTATATACGCCACTGAATACTTATTTATTTCTACATACGTAACATACAAACAAATAAATTAATATTTTACCAGATATTATGTCTTTTGCTTTTATGAAATTCCATGAAGTGTGTTCAGTGCAGTGCAGTGCAGTGCAGTGCAGTGCAGTTCAGTGTAGTGCAGTGCAGTGCAGTGCAGTTTGCAATCCGAATACATTCTAGTAATCAAGCTTAATTAGACTTCATTGAATTTTAAAATATCTTTCTCTAGGTTTCTTCTGGTCTAAACTTTAAACACAAATTAAACCAGAGACCGAATTTAAAGAATTTGAACCGCCGAGTCACTAAGCCGCCATCAACCGGTTTCAGGCTTCTCCCTCTTCTCATATGACAATTTCAACTGAAAGTCGCCATTTTTAATCGCTTTTAAAATGTCGAGGATTTTCAAGTTAAATTATAAATGGGTGAAAAGGAACTGAGTTTTTGGTCACAAACTCAAATTGTCTAGTCCCTATATCTTATCATTGTGATGATGCAAACTTTTGATGCTTCAAACTTAAATTATTTGGCCTAACAGAATTCATAGTTTGAAATATCAAAGGTCTACGAAATTGGGTAGCAAAGATATAGAGATTAGAAAAGTAGAGTTTGTGACAAAAACTCAGTTCCTTTAGACATTATTACGGTCAAAATGGCTGAGCTTTAGCCTCAAACTCAAAGGTATTGGGATTTGAACTTATGAGTTATGGCTAAACTCAGTTTCTTTTAATCCATTTTGACTGTCCATAATATAATAATGAATAATGAATAATGAATAACAAAATAATGAAGATTCAAATATAAATAATAAATAAGTATGACAATCTGACAAAATATACTCATACAATAGATTTGCAACAACTAATCATGAGTCATGCATGGAACTTGATGTTAATGCATTTATAAAAGAAGTTGTATTGCCCTTGTCCTAATTGTCATATTATTACTATTGTTTATACACTTGTGCTAAAATGCTAGACACTAATTCAACAATAAATAATGACAACTGCTAGACCAGGATTTACCATTTTCTTTGCTTCCTTCCGTAATGTGATATTCTTCATATAAGTGTGAGAATTTCGTGTATATTGTATAGCGAGAGGAAGGGAGGGTATGACACACCATAAATAGGTTCCGAGCCGTATACAATATCACATTATTTCATAGATTTAATTCAATGGCTTACATTTTATCGGACCCACTTAAAAATAGGAAATCCACTTTTCCCTAAAGTTCCATGTCTCATTTACAATGGAACTCTTTATGTCTTTACAAAAGCAAGTAGCATTAAAGATTAAGATATCATCAGTTTACTTCATTAAAATGTGTTGAATTCCATCAATTGTATTCCTTCTCACTGTCACTAGAATCTGCATGCTATTTTGACAGAGAAACATCAACCCCAAATTACGAATTTTTCAATAAAAAAGGAAATATTTTCATTCTCATAGAATATGGTTTAAGTTTTATTGCTGTAAATAGTACATGCCGCACTAATAACAGAGGGTTACTTGAATAAGCGTCGATCATATACGCAAAGTACAATTAACTTAAGTTCCAAAAATATACCAGAAAAGCTGAGATCTGAAGATAATTCAGTAATTTTTTCTGAAACATTTAAGCTCAAATTTAATTTTGAAAATGGAGGAAATTTAAGATTTAATTAATCTTTTAGTAATACTGCACTAGGCTCCCACTCTACTTTATTGCATCTATTTTTCAATCTGATAATTTAAAAAATGCATTCTTTCTAGGTCTTTAAATTTTCTTTTCTGTTTGATTTTTACAAAAGATTGAAAATCCTTTCTTTCACGACAAAATTTTCCAATTGTATTTTTCAATCCCACCTTTCGCTCTAAAGTACTTTGCCTGATATTTCATGCCTTCAATATGTGGCGGATATTAAAATAATGCATGAATTTCATGCCTTCAATATGTGGCGGATATTAAAATAATGCATGAATTTCAGAGAGATAATACAAATCCCATGTATGACGAATATGCCACTTAATAAATGGAGATTCATTTAACAATGTTAACAAATTTTTTGCTGGCGCTTCGTGCCATTAACGCCATTACTACTTAATTAGACTTTGTCGTTAACAATTTCATCAAATTTTAAAAAATTTATTTATGCGCTTCGTACCGTTAACGCCGTTAATAAAATTCGTTAACTAACGGTATCTTTAAACAAAACAGAAAATACCATAAACGAATTGTTCCATTATTACCTTTAAAATTAACGGCTACCTGAAATTTTTATTTTTAACATTTGGAACTAACCGTTAACGAAACGGCTAGAAAAAGTTGGAACGTGCCCAGCCCTACTCCCACCCCTTCAATATTTTCTGTTCTTTTTCCTCCTTCTCCCTCAGTTTTATTCTCCAGGGTACATTAAAGCTCAGAATATAAAGTATATGTAAAATGTTCTAGAAAAATACAGTTTCTTCATGCATAAATATTTTTCTGTTCTCTCACGACAAGAATAAAAACATGCATGTAAGGAGACCAGGTAAATTTACGTCATACTTTATGATATGTATGCGTCATCAACAATTAAGGCAACGAGCATGCAAACATATAATTAAATTATTAGAAATATTATTATAATCGTGAATTGTATAATTATGTAATTAAAAAACGGATTTAATAGCGGAAATCCATGAGTTCCACGTTTCTTGGTTTATTGAGAAAACGGTTAAGCATATAGCATGTATCATAGCGTGGCCTGCAGGGTTAAAAGATTTTACTAGGGGATGAACATGAAAAATTAATCTCCATTTTCCGTAGCTTCCAATAATGCTTTAGTGGTTAGGAATTTTCGATGGGGGAGCCATTGCTTCAAGGAGATCCCCTGTATCCGCCCCGACCATTAAACGTACAACAGCAAGGAAATATAATTGAAAGAGACAATTGACAATTAAACGTACAATACAGAGTGTCCCATATCATATTAGATTATCAACAATTTTTAACGCCAAAATACGCAAATAATACGCGAAAAATCTAGCATTTTCTGCCAACAAAATTTTCTATTAGCCTTATTAAATTTTTAAAATGATTCATTCTTCATAAATTTTCTGAATTATCCCCCAAATCGTAATTTAGACCCATTGACGCGGTCTAATTTGATGTGGGACACCCTGTAGCAAGAAAATATGTTTGTAAGAGACAATTGACAATTAAACGCACAACAACAAGGAAATATGATTGTAAGAGACAATTGACAATTAAACGTGCAATAGCAAGGAAATATGATTGTAAGAGACAATTGACAATTAAACGTACAACAGCAAGGAAATATGATTGTAAGATACAATTGATAATTAAACGTACAACATCAAGGAATTATGATTGTAAGAGACAATTGACAATTAAACGTACAACAGCAAGGAAATATGATAGAAAGAGACAATACTCATGATAATTCTGAAAGTTTTCTTGGAAGTATCATCCTTTGTAAATACATTTATAAATCTGTTGTTTAGAGTGTATACTGGACGGAGGGTTTAAGACCTTGGATCTCTCAAGGTTCGGGTTCGAAAGACTCCAACGTCAAGAGAAGGTTCTGGAGAGAAATATTGTTTAGATCATATTTTTGGAAAAAATAAAAATGAAAATATTTTATGAATGTTTTACAAAGTTGTAAAAAGTTGGCGAACTGAGTAGAATTGTGTTTCAAGTTTTATTCAATTTTAAACTTGGAAACATGAAGAGAATGTAAAATGTTTTCAAATATCATAAGGGTAATGCACAAAACTTAATTAACTTTAGATATTTTTAAAGCCGAAAAAGTGCTGTAACTAAAATGAAATGGGATAAAAGGAATGCTGAAAAGGAATTCTTATTAAAATAAAAATTTAAGTAAGAAAAACCCACAAATTATTTCACATTTTAATTTTCAAACACAACAAACTCAAAGGTTTAAAGTACTTATGAAAGTAACTGTAGACGTAATTTCAAGTGACCCGAGACATATTTACAAAAGTAGCGTGTTGGATTCACAGTTGTACACTTTAAAACATTTTATGATTAATAATGGAAGAAATTTCCATGTTTTAAATTGATTATTTCTCTATAACCGTGACTTTCGAATTTGAGTCGCAGAGACTATGGAGGAAATTAACGAAATTAAAAACTTGCCAAGCAAGAAAAACGACAGTATCGTTCACGTTATTGATTAGATAGAAGGGTATCGTTGTAAATCGGTTAAGTGCCTTTTTTAAGCAATATGACTTTGGATACAATTTTTCATTCCCCTGCAGATGAAAAAATACCTCCTAGCTAATAAACGAAATGAAAATCAAATTTGTGAGAATTCCTTTAATCTTTAAACCACTGGGTGGAAGGGTAACATAACTTTACTTTAAGCTTCACATATATATATATTGGTCTACAGTGTAGTTAAAATATTTAAATAATAACTGAGCTGAGTGTAAATTCAATTATAAACCACAAACTGGAATATTAACCTAACCTTGGTTCACAGATTACCTTGTTTCTTCTAAACCTTTTTTATACCACCAGACATTATTTTACCAATAGACGCAATTATACAATGTGAAATAATTGTTCATAATATGACGCGAAATAACTTCCATATAACACTGCAATTTTGGTTCGCAGTTTTAGAAAGTTTTTAGACAGAAATTTTCACTTTATCGAGAACTTTAGCGAGGGATATAATATAATCTAAAAAGGCGAGAACCTTCAAGAAATAGAGAACATTTCTGTCCACGTCGTGTCAAAATAATAGAGTTAAAGGTAATTTTATGAAACGTTTGTGTACTTATTTCAATGACTATTTCTAGATCAAATAAACTTATGAGCAAAGCAGAAGTAAATAAAGTTGATTTCAATTTAATTTTCATTTCAATTGAAAAACAAATTTGGAAATATCCTAAATTTTTTGAGGAAATCCGGGAACCAATCAAAACTTTATAGCACACGTGCTATAATGTACAGCTAATTTAACTTTGTATTACGATGTTTACTTTGTAGCACGTTCATTATGAAATTCACGATGAAGTGAGGAAGAATGATTAAGCATAAATCTATATTTTTTTTCTATAACTTTTAACTCTAAAACTTTTTATATCTTTGTTGATCCTAGTGAAACAAGGTTATTCTTCTACTAGTTGACAGGGTTGTTTTTCTATCAGTAGACAGGGTTATTCTTTAACAAGTAGACAGGGTTATTCTTCTACTAGTTGACATGGTTGTTTTTGTACCAGTTATAGACAGGGTTTTTCTTTTACAAGTAGACAGGGTTATTCTTTTACAAGTAGACAGGGTTATTTTTTTACCAGTAGACAGGAGGTTATTCTTCTACTAGTTGACAGGGTTGTTTTTCTACCAAGAGACAGGGTTATTCTTTTACAAGTAGACAGGGTTATTCTTCTACTAGTTGACATGGTTGTTTTTGTACCAGTTATAGACAGGGTTTTTCTTTTACAAGTAGACAGGGTTATTCTTTTACAAGTAGACAGGGTTATTTTTTTACCAGTAGACAGGATTATTCTTCTACTAGTAGACAGGGTTATTTGTCTACCAGTAGACAAGGTTATTCTTTTACTAGTAGACAGGGTTTTTTTCTCTACCAAGAGACAGGGTTATTATTCTACTAGAAGACAGGGTTGTTTTTCTACCAGTAGACAGGGTTATGTTCTACTAGTAGACAGGGTTATGTTCTACCAGTAGACAGGGTTATTCTTCTACTAGGGGAAAGGGTTATTTTTCTTCCAGTAGTAGACAGGGGTATTCTTCTACCAGTAGACAGTGCTATTCTTCTACCAGTAGACAGTGGTATTCTTCTACCAGTAGACAGGGTTATTCTTCTACCAGTAAACAGGTTTATTTTTCTACCAGTAAACAGGGTTATTCTTCTACTACGATGGTAGGCAATTATATCAATAGATTGAAGACGACTTTCGATTTCAATTTAGATTTATAAGAGGCTGTTAAACAGCATGGATACAGATAAACGTAGAAGTCAAGAGAAGCTGTTAATTGAAAAAGCTTCTCTTTGATTACTTGTAAACTTGTAAAAAAGCTTGTTAACAATCTAAACTTAAAGAAAAAATTCGTTTTCATTGTATTGATAAAGTCGTCTACCACTGTAGTAGACAGGGTTATTCTTATACCAGTAGACAGAGGTGTTCTTCTACCAGTAGACAGGGGTATTCTTCTACCAGTAAACAGGGTTATTCTTCTAACAGTAAACAGGGGTATTCTTCTACTAGTAGACAGAAGTATTCTTCTACCAGTAGACAGGGGTATTCTTTTATCAGTAGACAGAGGTGTTCTTCTACCAGTAGACAAGGGTATTCTACCAGTAGACAGGGGTATTCGTCTACCAGAAGACAGAAGTATTCTTCTATCAGTAGACAGAGGTGTTCTTCTACCAGTAAACAGGGGTATTCTTCTACCAGTAGACAGGGGTTTTCTTTTACCAGTAGACAGGGTTATTCTTTTACCAGTATACAGGGTTATTCTTCTACCAGTAGTAGACAAGGGAATTCTTCTACCAGTAAACAGGGGTATTCTTCTACCAGAAGACAGGGGTATTCTTTTACCAGTAGACATGGGTATTCTTCTGCTAGAAGACAGGAATATTCTTCTATCGGTAGACAGGGGTATTATTCTTTCACCGGATAGATAGATAGATAGAAAGAAAAATAAATAGATTGATAGATAGAAAAGATAGATAGATAGACAGATAGCTGGGTAAATAGATAGATAGATAGATATGTGAGAGTGAAAGACCTGTTGACCTGGTTTCTATAAACTAGACTGAGAAACTACCTTAAATTGTATCCTAGGGCAATACTGGGGGTTGCCATCAAATCTAGTATTTACGCATATTTACGCAACCACCTGTTTATACGCATATTTACCCCATGACTTAATTATTAATAAAGCAGGCTTTGTTTGCACGCGAAGTATTTGATTAGACGGACTAACTGACGTCTTGGTGTTATTATGATAATTTATTACTATAATTAAAGTAAAACGAGGAATTTAAACAAGGTCAGCTTCTTTCTCAAGAAAGGGAAAACAAGAGCCTGAGTAAATTAATTAAAAAGTGAAAATATTCTTTACCGTTTAATTGTTAAAGGATTTTCGTCTCCTACTCTGTATTTACATCCTTCTTCTCTCAATATACAATTTTATCTGTATCCTTCTCCTCTCTATTTACACTATTATCTGTATCTTTCTCCTCTCTGTTTACAATATTATCTGTATCTTTCTCCTCTCTGTTTACAATATTATCTGTATCTTTCTCCTCTCTGTTTACAATATTATCTGTATCCTTCTCCTCTCTATGTACAATTTTATCTCTATCCTTCTCCTCTCTATGTACAATATTATCTGTATCCTTCTCCTCTCTATGTACAATATTATCTGTATCCTTCTCCTCTCTATGTACAATTTTATCTGTATCCTTCTCCTCACAATATAAAATTTAATCGGTATCCTTCTCCTCTCTATTTACAATTGTATCTTAATCCTTCTCCTCTATTTACAATTGTATCTATATCCTTCTCCTCTCTATTTAAAATTATATCTTTATCCTTCTTCTCTCAATGTACAATTGTATCTTTATTCTTCTCCTCTCTAATTTTATCTTTATCCTTCTCCTATCCCTTCTCTATTATCTTATTAAAATTGTATCTATTTTGATTCAACTTGATCTCACAAAATTTGATAGAAACTCATAAAATCTAACAGAATCGGAAAAATACTTATAAAATAATTAACCAAATAGAAAAATGTTCCACGGTATTCTCATTCTTTTACTCTCTTTTATAATTGTTTTTTCCTCTTTATAAAACAAAGCTTCCAATAATTGAGAACACTCCCTTTCTGTTCACCAAGGATTGATAAAGTTTTCTACATTCATCTAATTCCTCTTCATTTCTTGTTCAGAAGCAATCTTGCTGATTTTATTCTATTACTCTCTCGAGAAATCTTCATCAAATATTCCTTTAGTTAATGACGTCATAGAGACACAATACTAATGGAGGTGGATTTTCTCATTTTTTACACATTCAAATTTTTGACTTTTAGAAAAGAGTAATTTAAAATATGTTTTGCAAGTATAATGCAACTGGACGGTCAAACGGTGGGCGTAAAAGATCTAAAATTAAAGCTGCAGACCTAAGTTAACATTTTTAAAAATGGTGATAATCCCATGAGTCACATCTTATCATTATGAAAGCAACTTTATTACATTTTTTTTTCAATGCTTCTGCTAAAAAATTCCAGTAAAAATAAAATTTAAACTGTCAAGTATAAATTATTAAATATTTTCACTTTTTGAGTTTTGGAAGACAATTTTGAAAATATCACGAAATTCCACAAAACTCAATTTTTACGACTGTGTGTCAGAGAGACCAGGGCTTGTGGGTTAATAAACAGGAAACAGGAAACAGGAAGCAGAATAAAGAAGGGAAAGTTCGAATATTGCACAATGAGTAAAAAATAAGGTCAGGGATCAATTTGAAATATTAGGTTGCTAGACACAAGCTTATCAATAATGGTAATCAATTTTTCTAAAGGAAGGAAATAAAAACGTTGAGCCTGTAAACGTAATATTATGGCAGGAGAGTAAATGATGATTGTCAAAAATATGCAAATAAGTTTTTAACTTTAATAATTTATTTTAATTAAATTTTAAAATATTTTAAAATTTTTTTATGATATCAGATGCAAATATTTTGAGATTTCTATATTTCTTGTTCTTCATTTTTACTTCTTGATCGTCCATCTTCGTCCATCCTTCAATCATGCTTCAGCCAATTTTGAAAATAAAAAGAAATTAATTTGTTGGATGTCCTTGCAGTTAGCCAAATTGCAAGAAAGAACTATATTTCTGAACCCTGTGTCTCAGAACTATTCTGAATTCTTGAAGTCACGAGGGGGGGGGGTGAGAGGAGCAAAGTCACTACCCTTTCCCCTTGCATTGCTTTCATATTTTGCTTGAGTCAGCATTTTACACATTTTCCAGCATTTTTTATTTGAGGAAATATTTTCCAAAATAAAAACCCCTATAGAGGGAATGGGATTCAAAGGAAGACAGAAGAGTAATCCCAAGAGACCAAACAGGGGGTAACTTTGCCCTCAGTTGAGATAAGAGAGACTCAGTTTAAAAATGCAGCTTTAGCAGGGAGATATTTCCTGGAATGAAAACCCTTGCGACAAGAACAGGAGTTATAGATGAACAACTGAGGGATTGAAAATGATGAGAGGTGCAAATGAGCACCCTGCTCCAGAGAGAGATCAGGACGTTGTCGGGCGGATACTTCGCCACTATGACGCGGAGATCAATGTTCCTTTCTTGCCTGATTTTTGACAATAATCATAGTTTTGCATATGGCCGAAGAGAATAACACCAAACTTTTGAAAAAGAAAAAAATCCAAGATTTGATCGTAACAACCTGATCATGTCCTGGAGACAAAAACATCTCTTTTGTTTTTCAAAAATTTGTAACAATATTACAAAGAGCAATTGCAAAAAATACATTAAGCAGAGATCTGAATAAATCCTTCTTACTAAGCTATTAACTACCGCACTCCATGTTATTAAGGGATTAGAAGAAAATAGGTAATGTAACATCGTCTATACGTAACATTCCCCCTACTAAACATCTGACCTACTAACTTTCCAACCTACTGCAATATCGGACCTACGTCAGCTGTTTATTTTTGTATTATTTGAGGGTTAGGTTAGCTTAAGACAATTTCTGGGCCAAGCGTTGCTGCTAGGACAGGCTAGCAGCTGTAAAATAACGTGTTAGTAGGTCGGATGTGTAGTATAGCGGATTTGGCGTAGGTCAGAAGTGGAGTATAGCGGATTTCCGTAGGTCGAAAAATACCCCTTTGAAAAATACTTTTTTTCACTTGATTTAAAAATATTCAATTTCAAAAATACGTTTTTTCAATTGGTATCATAAAAGCTTTATGCAAATACATATCTTTGCTTTATAGTAAAAAGAAAAAAGTAAAACAATTGGCAAAAGGAATTTTGGTTTCAAGTTCTCCAAAAAATATTATTACCGCATTTTCAAAAATAATACGTGATGACATTTTTTGTCAGATAAGCTGTTTCAAAGCCACAAATCCAAATTTTCTAATCCCTATCTTTTAAAAAGGAAGGTCTAAACCTGTGAAATAATATCAAATATCAAAGGTCGTCGTTGGGCTGCAAAGATATAAGGAATATAAAATCTGATTAATTGTGGCAAAAACTTATTTCCTTTCACTGAACCTTTCCTTAGCTGCAGGTCAAGTGACACCATATGTTTCAGTAGAAGTAAATATTTCCATTTACTGTTAAAGCGCCGATATAAAGATTTATCTCTAATTGGATAATGAGCTAGATAGAAAGATAGATGTCATCGCCAAACTATTTCTATTGGTTCAGAATAAACAACAAACACGTGACTGAACCCTGATTGGATCAGGTCCTAATGCACTCGGCATACAAGAGTGGTGAGTTAAGAAAAAAAGTTGTTTCGACTAGTTTAGCCGTTTTGACGTTATATTGGATATATAACTAAACAGAAACACATGCAGAGCTTATATATAAAAATAAGACAAATCTATTAGAACTAGGCTTTACGCTCACATTTCTTATTATAATATTAGCTTTTTGTTGCGGATCTTTGAGCAACAACAACATAAAATTTAGCAGATTTACTTGTTTTTCTTGGCGGATTTCCAAAGTTTTGTTGAGGCACCGTTTTTATTTCTTTTCGCCTATAAACATTCTCTAGGGTCCTGTGATTTCCAAAAAAATGTGGGCCTTATCAGCTTGCCAGTTTGATGTGTATTGGATAAAAAAGAAACAAACCAAAATACAGACAAACAGACAAGTCTAATATATTTATATAGATTTGGCAGTATTGGTGTAATAATATCTCTTCAATATCGTAAAACAAGATAAGTTTTTCATTTTATTGCAACATTTTAATGACACTAAAAGTTACATAAATGATTCAGTCAAATTAAAGACACAGCGATCAGGACATTATTTTTTATCATGATTTGTCTCAGTAATTAAGATAAAAAGCATGATCGATGTATCCCTTGTATACAATATTCACATTACGCCTAATTTAGGCTACTGGCGCTCGCGAAAGCAGTAAAAGGAACTTCCTTTTATATAATTACATTTTTCTCTGTATAATGATTTAAATACGATTACATTTTACGATAAAGTGTCTATTCGTCGGTTGTCCTAAATTGAGCAGTGTCGATAAGTTTGTAATTTAAGGGTTTTGATTATCATCTGAAGCTTAGAGGTTGAAGTTTAGAAGAAATAATTCTTCTCGTTACACTGGTCGTACAGGAGTTCACAATCCTCTCCATTCAGACCAGCTTCAACTGCTCGGGAGTACTTACCCAGACCACTCATACGGGCACTAAAAAAATACAATATTTAGTCTTCAATCATTAAATTAAATGACCTGAGATGAGAAGTATTTAAACCTTTGAAATAATAAATTTTTAAAAAGTTATTAGTCAGAACAATTCCAAAATATAGGCAGCAAGTGTACGAAAATGATCAAAGGAACTGGCAATTGACTTAAACTCTAATTTTACCACCCCTATATCTTTGAAACATGATGGTGTTTGATTTTTAGCACAATCCAAAGTTTGAAATATATCAGGTTCCAAAGATATAAGCATTATAAAATTAGAGTTTGAGACGAGTAATTAAGCTTACTTGATAGTGTTGATGGCTAGGCTGGCAATAGGGTTGTTTGCAGCAGCTCTCTCAGCAATACAAACAGCTCTATACTTGCAGGCCTCGTTCCTCACGTTCATGGTGTTCAACGCAATCTCGGTGAAATCCAAGCTGAACAAAGATTAATTAATATATCGTTATAAAAGGTAGGTTTAACCAAGACATATATCAGGAACTACAATATCTGTGTTCTTATAATAAGTTTCAAGGAAAAATTAAAACTAAGTTTGTTTACATTACTTCCAGAAACTACAGTACACTTTTTATGTAAACAAAGATATGGTATTTCTTGGCATATTTCTTGAGTTTAACATGCATAACAAATAAGAAATGAAATTCTATCATTGAAAAAACTACTTAAAATTGTGTTTCAGGAAAATTAGTTTTATGTAAAAAACATGTCAGACAAAAAACATATCAAAGAAATCCATTAAAAAGAAAATTTTACAGTTTTAAAACATTTTTATCTTTTACCAAACATGCATTTTAAATGTTATGATTTGTAAAGTATTCATTTATACGTGCAATAAAAAAATACTGGTTTTTACACATAAATATTTTGTTTTGTGTAATAGTATAAACCATAACCGAAAATTGCATGCAAATAAGTGGTTAAATGAACGAAAATGTTTTGTTGATTGTTTATGATTTAAAACTTTTTTTGCGGTTTCTTGAAAACTAAAAAAATGTAGTTTTGTGGGCTTATCTCAAAATTAAATTGGGCTAAGGTTTCCCCAAGATGTAAACAGTTTCCATAGTTTGAATCCTATTCATTGTATTGATATGAACTATCCAATTTCATGGAGCAATAATATCAAATGGTTTCTAGCCAACCAAATCAGAAACCTGGGCAAAAAAAGAGGGAATTCCCATAATTTTCATGGAGAAACCTCGAATAAAACCTTAAATAAGCATGGGGAAACCTTGAATAAGCCTGAGAAATCTTGAATAAGCCTGGAGAAACCTTAAATAAGCCTGAGGAAACCTTGAATAAGCCAGGGAAACATTTAATAGGCCTGAGGAAACCTTGAATAAGCATGGGGAAACCTTAAATAAGCCTGAGGAAACCTTGAATAAGCCTGAGGAAACCTTGAGATTTATTAATTACTACTATATGTATGTACATGCAAGGTCTGTTAGTTAGTAAGGAAGAAACATATTGATAACATTTTTAATTTAGCCAATCAGCTGGTTTATCAGTCACTTCCTATCCAACATATATCTACCTAATACTGAATCTATACTATCAAATATTTTATGATGTTGATTATATTGCAGCTAAACTAGTTCTGCTACAATACTGTGTTGGAGTTCTATACTTTCTTCTATTCTAGTGCTCTTGACTAGAAAAATCTACCTATTAAACAATGATTTTGCTTTTGTCATCAATTCATTCTTTAGACTCCGTCCTTCATATCCGTAGTAGCTACCGTAGTTAGGATAATTATACTGAACGTCATTATAGTAGTAGGTTTCATACAAGTCTTCTGTATTACTACTCCTCTGCAGGTTGGATAGGTTTAGCCCATAGAAAGATGCAATCAGAATACAGATGACTCCAACCAACAGAAGAGTCATGGCACCTTTAAGAACTGCTATGACAATCTCTTCCATTGTATCAGCAAACACTGGAAAATTATTCATTATCAATACCTTTCATAAATATCCTTTCCTTAATAAATGTGATTGAATATTCATATCATGCATAGTGCCGATTGTATGTCTGTATGTAGTGTGCCAGCCCATCTCCACATGTAAGCATGTCAGCTTACTACCTGTTCATCACACGGGAACCAAAACCATTCAGAGCTCTAGCATAACCTTGATAATCAGGAGGACTGTACTCATCAGAGCTGTATTCTACTGGATCAGCATACTCAAGAGAAGCAGGAGAATCATCATATCCAGGGTTGAATGCTTCATTAGCTGCTGTAGCTATATAATCAAGCTTAAAGCCCAGAGCATAGTATGCAACTACAACTACTGCAGCCGCTATAACACCTGGTATCGCTAGATTTTTGGCCATTTGTTGAACATCGTCAATCGTTCCATCAAAAACTAAATGTGTTATTTTATTTATTAAAAAGTAAATGTTTCTGTACCTACAGATATGTTATGTGTATGCAGAAAACCATTCCATATTGCTATATAAAGAAAATATGAAAAACTGTACTGAAACCAAATGTTTTTAAATTTAATTTTAACTTTATCTTACATCAAAGACAAAACTAAAAAACAACCATTGATTTTCTCTTTAGCCGCAAAGTTGAATGTTATCAGACTTTGAAACTAGGATTTCTAACTACTGCATTACGTTACTATAGCTTTCAAGCACATCAACTTGTACGGTATTTGTACCTATTGTACGTACTGTCAATTCCAAAGAAATCATAATTCTTGGCAGAGCGTCCAGTGTTCCCCAGTATATCAAGTCCATTAGGTCCAGTATAATCAATAATCTCAGCGAAAGTATATACTGCTACACTAGCTTGTAGTATGATAAGTCCAGCAAGGAGTAGAGCAATGATTATGAAAATTACAGTTATTCCAGGAGTCCCATTTATGAGAGCTGAGAAGGACTGTAGTATACTTTCAGCACCTTAATATTATATGAAATCATGTCTAGGACCTTCCATCAAATGTTCATCCTGTAGAAAATGGGTGAATTGGGGGAACTGGAAAGTAGGGATTAAAGCTGACAATGTTGAGATCACAGATTAAACAGACTGCGCATACACTCTACCTTGATAGGCTAAGTGGGCCTAAAGTGTCCCGGCACGCCGTGATACAGTTTTGACCGGCATCTAACGGCCACTTGTTGCATATAATACCCATTCAGAGGTTACTTATACAACGTTAAAAAAATACTCCAATTTTTTACAAGATTCATAACATTTATGAGTTTAGTCTATTTTTGAAGATTTTGTATTTTGTATCCAAAGGATCCTTAAATATCCCTGAATACAGATGTCCATGCTGATTGGTCATGTACATCACTTGTACACAACAGAACATGCTATTGAAAATATCGCATATCATAGGTTTCCACTGATCTCTGTTACTCTTTTATCTCTGGTTGAGATTCATCAAGTTAACACAAGATTTTACATAAGTTCTTTCCCCATTTTCCTCTTACTGTGTTTCCTGATATTCATAGGTTTACAGAAACTATCTCTTTTTATATGTCCAGTTAAAACCTTAAAATGTCAGGCTATAAAATATCAAATATTTACATAACAAATATCACCAGTTTACTGCCCAGGTATCTATCTACAGCACAAGACATGTTAGTATATAGCTTGCAGGCAAATCAAGTTCAATTTATACCTATTGTATGCATTTCCAATTCCAAGGAAATCTAAATCCACTGTGGAACGTCCGGAGTTACCAAAGATGTCAATTCCGTTAGGTTCGCCAAATCCAAGAAGACGATAGGCAATGTAGATTACGAAAGCAGCTTCAACGATAATAATTCCAGCAATGATGAGTCCGATGGCTATAACCCCATATACAGGGATCCCCGTAGCCAGGGATGTCAGAGTTTGCATTAAATCTAAAAAGAGAATTTAATAAACAATGCAATCACAGTGCTCCTGGCCACCTAAAACAGGAATTAACCCCCTGTGAGTAGTGAGTATATCCGGGTTAGGTAAGATGCACCACCCACATGCTCTGAGTTTCAGTCCCAATATGCTGGACCCATTAGTATTACAGGAGTTGATCTCTGTCTCTGTGTACCTATTGTACATATCTCCAATGTACTCTGTGACCCTACTGGTGAAGGATGTGTCCTCTAAAGATCTACCCGATGCTGCTGAACCGAATAGTGCAGCTAATACAAAAGTTCCAACAACATCTATAGCAAGCAGCACAAGTACAGCAATACCGATGGTACCCCAATCAATGGGACCATCGAACAATCTTTCAATAGGATTACCTTAATAACGTCATTAGAAATTAATATAACAAATTAATTATCATTTGAGTTTGGAAAATTCTAGAATAAGAGAGAAAAATAATAAAAACCTGATGATAATGAAAACGGATTACTTTTCTCAAACTCTGATTTTCTAATAGTGTAAACCTATGATATTTCAAACTTTGACTTTTTGATCTAACAGAATTCGTATTTTGAAAGTTCTAAAATGTTAGGTTACAAAGATTTAAGTATAGGAAAATTACAGAATTTGAAGTAAACAATTACTTTCTTGATATGTAATTGGATTAGAATTACTTTGAAAACCATCATTGCACTATGTCCAAATTAAATTTAGTTTTCCATTTATAATTTTTATAGTTATGGACTCTGGGATCTACAAAAACATTTTTTCCGTTGTAAATCGCATTAAATTGTTTTACTCATAAAGTTCTTATCATGACCCCCTGCCATACCAAGCCCCATTAATCTGTGTCCCACATTGACTCAGTATCCCTTCCCATCCTAGTCCTGAGGCTGTATACTCCTCCTATAGCCTGGCATCCCACCTCTCTTATCTTCATATCTCCGCCCCAAACTTTAAAATTTCACTTTCCGCCCAAAGTACACTAGCTGGGGGAATTATACCAACATTTGATTTTCCCGGATTTTCTAGATTTATTATCCACAGATTTATATTGGAAAAACTGCAAGTTTGTGTGAGATTGCAAGAGCTTGACATCTGAGGGCAATAACATGACCTAGAACTGAAAGTGAAACTATGGTCTAGTAATTTATAAATTTAAACCAGTTCGGGATAATACTTGCATCTATATATCCTAAAAAGAAGGGAAACAATTGAGCTTGGGTCCATGGATAATGCCAACTTTTATATAAAGAAAATCTATGAATTTTTTATTTGTTTTAAGTTGTAAGAAACCCTACCTACTGTTTGTCGTTTAACAACATTATGTTCCTGTTCAGGGTTGGGATATGCTGTAGCAGCACCAAGCACAGCGAGGAGAAATAAAGCTTTCAGCATTCTAAATACAATATTGGTAAAGATTGGGTTAAAGGACTGTTCACGTAGTGTCAAGTGATTTCATACCCGATTTACCTTTTAAACTTTCGTCTGAGTAAAAAGGAATTGTTTATCTATCTTTTGATTGATAATATTCTATTGTGAATTTTCTCTAAAAATGACTTACGCATCTGTGCAGCATAGACAAAGGAGGATATTGTAAGAATTCAACATTTTTCCAATCTTTAAACCAACAATATCTTCCTCATTGTTACTGAGATAGAAGTTTAAAGGACAGCAGTGTAACTTTATAACTCGGGAAAGTAACTCTATTTTAATGGCGGGGGGGGAGGGGGGGGGGCCTCAAATTAAATGAGACTCATTGCGTTAAATTTTAATTATCATGCTTTGAAGAGTTATAATGTAAAAGATGCCATGAATTATGTCTAACATGACAAACAAAAAAAAGTTTTGACAACTAAGATAATTTTCTCATTGTAATCAATATTAACTAAGGCTCATCTAGATAAAAAGGGGAGGCGTAAAAAAAGAAAAAAGGGTCAGTCATCAAACAACCTTCCCCCGTTTCCCAAATTTTTCCCAGCAATTATTTATTATAAATCTTAATTTTTAATAGTTGAATCTAGAACCCCAAGTTAATAAAAGATAGTTTGTCACCCAAAACTGCATTTTTGATTTTTCCCCCACAGTGATCCAAAGGTGGCAAGACGTCAAAGTCGACCCGATCTTGATAATCAATGTTTATAGCAGTCCGGATCTATGTGCTCCATTCATTGCAAGTTTAAATGAAATTTTTTGAAACTCTACTCTCTAATGGCTTCTATGCGTATAGAGAATAAGGATTACCTAATTGTTAATATCCGTTAAACCTCTCTTAAGTAACCGTGAAGACCTTCTTTAATCTCAAAGGATTCGTATCTCAATTTATTTTAGATAAGAATGAAGGAATGAAGGAAGATGAAAATTATTTGATTATTTGACAATATTCTTACTTGATTATATGTGTATCTTCTAGAGATGTGAACAAACTGAAAACCAAGTTGAAACTGAAGAAACCATCTAACCAGCAAATAGGTTAAATTCCCCAGCTTTGGCCCGCGCCCTCCCCCTCCCTCCCCCCTCGACCTTACGCCTTCATACCCCCATACACAGTCCTAGCCGCGCTTATACATACTTAGGAATTCTAGCAGTATGCCTTTGTTTCCTATTCTATACTTCTGGACCAGGGGGTGTAAAGGGGGGGAGGTCAATTCTGGGAAAGGAAATGGGGGGGGGTAAGGACATAATATGGGTTATACCATGCGGATATACAAAGAAGGGTTTGACAACCATTTATGATATGTTATAAATTCTATTGTATAAGACTTGACTCAAATGATTACAATGTTACATATGTGGGTTTCAACCCTCAAACTCTCAAATCACAACATCATAATAATTTAATAGCGGGATGTTAAGTTACTTAACTGTCCCTTTGGACAATTAAGTAAAATAACATCCAGCTCTGCAAGTTTTCGTGAAAAAATCGCGCATATCTATCTCCTAAATTGTGAACAATTTTTTTTCGGGAAATTAAAATTTTAAATTACTTTACTTAAAAAGAATTTTAAAAGTTTCAAATCTGCAGCCAGATTGATAATGCCGGAATGTTTACCAAAAAACAGTTTTCTCAAATTAATTATTTACAAAAATTATTACTTTGGTGGAATTGTTAAATCATTTAATGCAGAATTTGATTTCAACTCGAAAAATATGAAAAATTAAACAATTTTAGTAGTATAGCATTGAAATGTTAACTTCAGGTTATCGCTCTCAAAGTTTTAATACTTTGATTTTTGTAATCATTTATTCTCTTATGCTGTAGTGGTTTATGATTCCTGAAAATCTATTCTTAATATTTCTGAGAAATAATTTATCTTTAAACCCTTTTCTTTTAATTTCGGGACAAAACAAATGTTTCCACATTACAAATATTAATATATTCCTTTTTTATAAATTGTAGAGGATGAAATCCCCGAAAGAGGATTATAAAATCCTATATATATATATATATCATAAATATGATTTGCTTGTCTGTCTGTCAATCCGTTTGTATCCACTAACCGTCAAAACGGCTGAACCGAGCGGACCTAAATTTAGAGTGGTACCTCAAAAATTACAATTAAATCCGCGAACTTTTTTGTTATTGTGTGATGATGCTCACGTAGAACCAAAATTAATAGTTGAAATGAAAGATGGGCGCGAAACGCCCTAAAGTTGCTTTAAAGTTTGCTAAAAATTAAAATTAAAAATTGCTTTAAAGTTTGCAATATTAAATATATATATAGATAAAAAAAATATAATTTGCAGCGAAAGTTCGTCAGTTCAAGTTTTAAAACAGTGCAAAGTTGTTGATTTCGCTAAGATTAATTCAAATAATTCAGGTGTTTTCGTCAGAACATTGCCAATCAGGTTATTTAGAAACTTTGCTAGTTTAAAAGGAATTGAGTCTTTTCCACAAACTCATATTTTCTAATTCCTAGGTCTTTGCTCTCCAATGTCATAGACCTTAGATATTTCAAACAATTAATTCTTTTAGAGCAAAAATCTAAATTTGAAATATCAAAGGTGGGGGGCGTTTGCCGCGTTTGGCGCCCCCCCCCCATTGAAAAAGGCCGTAGAGAATAGGCATAGGGTTGAAATGCATTGCATAGCCCAATTTTTCATGGGCAGCTCAAAGAAAAAAAATTAGACGTATAAATTTAATAGTTTGGGTGCTAGGGAGGATGGGAAAAAATCCTAAAAAAGGCTCGAAAAATTAATTGTTTTTAGATTTAGTCATAAAAAAGTTATGGGCTATTTTAGATTTTTTTTCACAGACCGGACTTTTTTCCGCCCTGTACTTTACCCTATAAATTAAAAGTTATATGTTTTTAACAAAAATTCCTTAAAATCACTATTCATTTAATGTCACTAAATTTCACGCTGTTAGTGTCAAAAATGAGAGTCCTGGGACAAAAAAACTACAGGGGGGGGGGCGCCAAACTGTTTAGGGTTAACCTCTGATCAAAATGAAGTGCATTCATAGCTTTTCAATGCAAAGAAAACAAACACAGAGAAACTTGTAGGGCAACATTCCGATATGGCAGCTTGTAAAATCAATTTAATAAAAAATGCAATTTACTCTGGATCAAATAGCTCAATTCTTTGCAATTAAAGTTTTTTTTTGTGACGGATGTTTTTTTATTTATAATAAAAGGGTTTATAAAATTTTAGCAACTTTTTATAAAATGGAACCAAAAGAAGATAAATACATTGTTTTAACGGCTGAAAAATATGTCTATCTGTCTAATTTTAAAGGGACTGTCGTTTTGATTTAAAAAAAGAATGACATGTCCGAGTCTCAATTCGGTACCCTTAATATCTGCACCTAATCAATATTGTGGAAGATATTGTCGTTATTTTTTTTTGCAGGAAAGTGTTTAATTGTTCCAGTTTCAGAAAAAAATAAAAATGTTATTCTTACTTGATTAGACAAAGCTTTTAAGGGTCCGCTATAAGAGAAATGGACTTGCCACTTTTTAAATTGAGATTCACTCGAAATGACGGTTACAGTCCCTTTAAGCTATTTTTCAACTATTTGAATATTGTGGAAGAGAACTAAGAATAGATGTATAATCTCAGGGTCTATTGTTTCGTTAAGACCGAGAAGTATTTGTAAAAAGCTGGTTTACATTTGAAAGTTTGACTATTTTAGTTGACTGTGCAGGGAAGAAAAGAAAGAAAGTGAAAGGGGTAAAACTCGGGTGAAATGTGATAGAACAAGTTAAGACTGACCATGAACACTCAGCATCATGTTCCAGTTAATTATAATACTTGTTGGTTGTATGTAACCTTACTGGACTAATACCTTTCTTATCCTACCCCTTCCCCTTCTCTGTACTGAATGTACTCCTCCTCTCTCTTACTAACTCTAGGTCCTGGAACGTATCCTCAGGCCTATTAACTATACATTGAGAATATAATACTTATGTTTATATGTCTAGGTAAGAGGTAGGTAGAGGTAGGAAGAGGTAGGAAGAGGTAGGAAGAGGTAGGTAGAGGTAGGTTTAGGTAGGTAAGAGGTTGGTAAGAGGTAGGCAGAGGTAGGAAGAAGTAGGAAGAGGTAGATAGAGGTAGGTTTAGGTAGGTAAGAGGTAGGTCAGAGGTAGGTAGAGGTAGGGAGAGGTAGGTTTAGGTAGCTAAGAGGTAGGTCAGAGGTTGGTTTAGGTAGCTAAGAGGTAGTTCAGAGGTAGGTAGAGGCAAGAAGAGGTAGGTAGAGGTAGGTAAGAGGTAGGTAGAGGTAGAAAGAGGTAGGTAGAGGTAGGTAAAAGGTAAGAGGTAGGCAGAGGTAGAAAGAGGTAGGTAGAGGTAGGAAGAGGTATGCAGAGGTAGGAAAGAGGTAGCCAGAGGTAGAAAGAGGTAGGTTTAGGTATTGGTAAGTATAGGTAGGTATAGGTAGGTATAAGGAGGTATAGGTAGGTATTGGTAGGCATTGAAAGGTATTGGTAGGTATTGGTAAGTAGATGTCAGGTATAGGAAGTTATAGGATAGGTATTGGTAGGTAGATGTAAGGTAAGAGTAGGTATATATAGAGATATATGGGTTAATGTGAAGATGTATTGGGGTTATATAGGTATTAGAAACCTGTTTCACCAAGAATTTAGCCTCTCATGGCCTTGATTGTTGACCTGACGCTTTCATTCTGGATATTACTGGAATACTTCCATGACGTCATTGGAATGTGAGTTAGCTATACATCAATATATGTGTAAACATTCATAATCATTACACACATATATATTAGAGATGTCAACGTTTTGATTTTTCTAGATTTTAGCTTTCGTTACGATAGTGTTCATCAAAAGTATTAACGTTTGAAACGTTACGTTGCACATTATGAAATTTTATAGCATAAAGTAACGTTACGTAATGAATTTTCTGCACTTGAATACCTTATACAACGTTAAGCTTTAGTAAATGTTGTGAAAAAACAGTAAGCTCCGTTACGCTTTTGCATTTCCCGTATTAAAAAACTTTCCCAACGTTGCGTTAAAGCTTATGTAATAAAACCACAATTTCTTAACGTTCCACTTTCATGCAAGGTAAATATTTTCAGAGACCTTACGTTACACTTTCACTTGGTTTAAGATCTGAAAGATTACAAACGTTTTGCTTTTATAAAACGTCGTTGGGGCATAGTTCTGTACGTTACAATGCATTTCAGTGCAAAGAATATTTTTTGATAACGTTACGTTTTATCTTAACTTTTCCAATATAAACTCTTTTAATTACGTTTAGAAATTTTACTAAAATGCAACTTTTCTTACGTTACGATTTATCGAAACGTTATTGTGAACACTTTTGTGTTACACTTTTTTACAACTGACAATCAAAACTGTTTATTCGTTTCGTTTCTAAGAAAGATTTGAAAAAATGTTCTATACGTTGAGTTGTTCAAGCCTTAATGTTTCTAACATTAGACTTTATTAAAAATTGTTTCTAAATGAAAGCATTGCAAGATTTTTCCGTGATAATTACATTTTTTAACTGTATGTTGCTGTTGTATTGTTAACCTTTTTAGAGAATGTGTAGAAGAATATGCATTATGCAATAAAAAGATGTTATAATATTATTATTATTAACGATTTTTAAAATTTATGGAGTGGCATGTCCTGTAGGGGTGATCAATATTGGAATAGAGCCAACCGCCCACCGGAAGTCGCTGCGTTTTCACCGTAAGGCCACAAACAAAAATTTTATTTTTTATTTTCTTGTTATACATCATTTTCTTGGAAATTCAATGCTAAATTAAAATCTGAAAAGTGTTTTAAAAAATTGAAAATTGAGTGAGTCACAGCTAAAAAAACTCATCAAACCATTAAAAAGTTATAAAACTGGAATTTAGTACCGTTATTTGGCCATAACTTCTTTAGATTTTAATACATTTAAAAATGGTTTTCGAATCTGAATTCAGCATGAAATTTCCAAGAAAATGATGTATCATACTTATTTTTTGAAATATTTTTTTAGGCCTTGCGGAAAATTTTCCAATATTAAATTGTCAATTCGCAACCCTATGGGCGATTTTGAATTTTTTTTTATTACAATATTTATATTAATTTAAAACGCAGCGACCTCAGGTGGGCGGCTGGCTGAGTTCTAAAAAAAGTCACAAATCAATTACCCTCAACGTCCAGCATACATTTACAAGATAGGAAAACACTCAAAATTTTCAAATCATCAATGAGATAAAGGTATACACGTAATCATTGGGAATCGAGCATGGCCCTCTCTAAATGGAGGATCACTTGAAATTATCATCGTGTATTTGACGAGCTTAAAAAATAGACATGTTTTGGGACACTTCATAAAATGAGTTAAAATTCGGCAAGGTAACCACTTTTGTATGTGGAACACTAGTTCTAAATTATTTTAGATTAGTTTAGGGTTAATTTTTTCTTTTTTACGCAATGCAGACTGACCCTTTTCTTCTATCTAACAGAATTCATATTTTAAAATATCTAAGGTCTATAACAGTGGGAAGCAAAGGTATAGGGATTAGAAATATAAGTTTGTGAACAACTCAATTCCTTTAGACATTCTTATCTAACAGAAGTCATAGCTTGAAATATCAAAAGTCTACAACACCAGCTTGCAAAGATGTAGAGATTAGAAAATTATAATTTGTGGCGAATTTTTAGTTTTTTTGTGTTTTTTTATGTTACTTACAAAGTGAGTAAAAAGCGGCATTACCTTTAGTTTACAAACCACAATGAAAATGTTTTCAGAGTTCATGTTTGGGGTTAAAAGATATCAAATATAGTAAGACAAGTGCTAAATTTTGTTTTAACACACACAACGCGAAATAAAATTATTTAACATTTTTTTCTTTTTAAAAAAAATCGATTAAAAATCAGTTTTTTTATTCTAAAGTTTCATAAAAATCTATTGATGAATAAAACATAACGCGCATTTTCCATTTGATAAAATATTGTTGCATTTTAGTAAGTATCTACATTTACAAATTTTTCAACCTAAAAATGAACCATGCCAACTGAAGTTATGATTTCAAGTAGTCAAATAAGCATGAAACCCAGCAATTGTGTTTGTTCACAGACCCGTTCCACTTAATAAGTTGATTTTTTTGCAATAAGTAAATGCATATGTAAAATTTCTTAATGTCGTCTTCCTTTTCAAGAGTTTTAGTGGGTTTCATCAAACAATGGCAAATCAAAAACCTTTAATGTCCAAGAAACATTTATAAGATTTGAATTTTCACTAATAGCATATTACAAAAAAACTCGTTTACACTTTAATTTTTTTTTAAATTTACTAATCCCTATATCTTTCCAACCCGATGGTTTAAACCTTGTATATTTCAATATTAATGGTCTACGACATCGGGTTGCAAAGATATATTAAATGAAAATTAGAGTTTTTGGCATAAACTCATTTTCTTTGAACTTGAAATGAAAAACCATAAGTCTTTGCTCTTATAATCATCAGTCGAATTGATATATTAGAGACGTTTTGAAAAGTTTTGATTGACAGAATTATTGTTACACTTTTGAAATTAAAATTCAGGCCTCATAGTCTAACGTTTTATGAACAGCATTTTCATCAGACATTTATCTAACGTTAGACTAATCAATTTAGTATTCAGAGAAAAGTTCTGAAACATTATGATTTACAGAATTACATTTTTTTAAATCTTATACGTTACATTATTGAAATTTATACTCTGTAAAAAAAACTTTCGTTTCCTGAAACTTAAAATAATAACCCACTTCTGCAACGTTGAATTTTTCATTATACTATAAGGGAAAACGTTTCAAAACGTTTTCATAAACAGTAATGCATTTTTCAGTTATACAACGTTACACTTTTTATAATTTGAACTTTAAAATTGAAATCCTTTTGTTACGATATTCAATCAAATCAAAATTCATTTTTCAAACGTTAGACTTTCAAGCTCCCCTTGGAAACAAAACATTTCTTTACGTTATGGTAAAAAAAGTTGTATATATTAGAAAAATAACGTTACAATTCCACAAAACGCTAACGTTGGGGGTATATTCCTCTAACGCTAACGTTTATCGTTAACGTTAGGTATGAGCTCCTATAACGTTAACGTTTAACGTTCACGTTATATAGAATATATCCAAACGTTACACAATATTGTAACGTAACGTACAAAAACGTACATTTTACGTTACGTTACACTATCGTTGACATCTCTAATATATATACATGTGTATTGTGTATACTGTATAGACAAAGCTTACCATAGGAACTGAATTTTTGCTACAAACTTTTTTTAATGCTTTTTCATTTGGAACCCAAAGTAGGCCTTTTATATTTTAACCTATGAATTCTGAGATATAAAATAGTCTTAGCAAAGGCTACACCATAAGATTTTAAGAAATGAATGATGAAATCTGGAATCCGGATTCTTAGTTTTGATCTCCTACCACTGATGTATAATATATGACGATTCCTAGAAAATATATATTTCTTGCCACATACTATCCTAGCTTTTAGTTTAGAGTGCAGAGAGTAAATTATTTATAAATCCAGAATTTATCTTCCACTGTTTGTGATAAGATATATAAAGTAGAACTCATTATTCAAACTTCCAGGAATAAGAAAATAAATAAATGTATAAACAACTTGAGAAAATTCATCTTGACAACAGTAACAAATTCATGGGATAAATTCTGGGGATTTATTTTTATTATATATTTAATAGAATTTATAAGAATTATTTTTACTCTGGACTTAAGAATTAAACAATGTTTTTTGAAAGGACTAAGTTGTGATGAAATAAGGAAAATAAAAAACATTGTTTATATTACTAACATGATTAAATGCATTAAAATCATAAATATATCTCTTCAATTTTTCAAAACGATTTTTTTTCATTCAAAACACCCTTTCATTTTTTTCGCGGTGTTTCAGATATTGCAGTTTAAAAATCAATTCTTAATTTCAATTCCTAATTCATGGCATTTAAACTGTGTACACATGCACTTTCAGTGGGGTAAACTTTTCTAGTTGCAGCCTTATTTTACGATACTGTTAACCAAGGATTTAATGCAAGGAAAGTTAATTGCAGTTGCGTACACTCTGCGTACATATTAAAACCAGTTCTCTCTGGGCGGAATTTGTAAACAATAATAGATGCATCAGTGTTCGTTTAGTATCCGAGGAGGTTAAAAGCATTGGATTTTCATAATTTTGATAATTCACATAATTGTTTCCTATGACCAGAATATTTCATTGATTTTTTATGTGAAAGGTGGATCCCATGTCAGGCTTCGACATCGTCTTGTGTTTACATTACCGCCCAGAGACAGTACACTGCAGTACAAAAGATGCGTACACTTCTGAAATAACTTTCCTTGCAGTATATCCTTGCTGTTAGCCAAACATGGAAGAAGAAGAAGGTATTACTTATGTGACATTACTGCTACGATTTTGAGACATCGTAGCTCCTCTAGTTTAGATATTACGCACAAACATGAGAAACGAAAACTGTTATTTAAAATCCTCATATCTTTGCAAATTGCAACTCAATGTCGAAGAGCTTAGATATTTTAAACTTTAAAGGAATAAACTATCACGTTAAAAAGAAATAGGAATTAAGAAAATTTTAGTTTGTGGCAAAGATGCAAATCCTTTATGTTAATTGACCAAGGAGTATGAAATAGAAGGGAGATACAACTGACGCAAGCCGCCCTACCATATGATTTACATGCTTTGCAAACGGTACTTCATTTGAATAAGAAATATTTGTCTGTCGCACAATTACAGCGTATACAACAACCTATTCTGAATATTTTTTATACACATGAAATACTGTCTGCAAAGCACGTATATTTATATAGTAGGGCGGCCCGTCAGTTGTATCTCCCTTTTATTTCATACTCCTTGGTTGTTATATATATTAAAAATTTACGCATGTTTGTTAATTTCAATATCTTTTCGATAAGAAGAGTTATAATTGAAAATATATAAAATTTTAATCTTGTCGACATATTAAAATTTCATAATGTAAATAAAAACTATTCGATTTGACATTTTATTTGATTTATTACGTTTATATATTTGATAGATTTTGAATAACAAACGAGAACTTGACTGAGTTTAATCTGATACCTAGAAAAGGCATAGTTCGTTGCAGCCAGTTTTGCGTACATGCGTCCAAGCTACCACTTTTTACTGCAATGGTCTTACTCCTTTGGTAATTTTACTTCGATTTGATTCAGGAATTTAGATTATGTGAAGGAGGGGGGGGGGGGGGGGGTTGCAATTTGGGTTACTTATTGGGGCGAAGGTTGAATTGTTTTTACAGCTGATAACCAAGGACCAGTGTTACTCTGGTCCACAGAGAAAATTGAGAAATACAGGGTTTGTGTTTTGTCAATCTGGTATTTGTACTCAATACCATTTTAATCTGTAAAAAATACTTGTATCCGAATTCTTAAAACAAACTTTTTATTTCATTATATGTATATTTAAAGTTGGCATCTCTGTTTTTTGTTTGTATTTTCGATCATAACTCAAAAACCCTTTGATCTGTTTACCTTCAATCTTAATTGTGGAACTCGGTAGACCCACGGGAGTGTTCTTAGCTTAGGTTTTAAAACTCTAAATTACGTGGGTTAACCTTAATATGAAAACGTTAATTCGGTCCGACCAAACGGCTGGACCGAATGGGCTGAAACTTTTTGTGGACGCTCATGGGTGGCTGGGGGGTGTTATAGGCAAAATGTAGATTTTTAAAAATATTATTTTTTTAAATATTTTTTTCCCACGGGCAACGCCGGGCCCTCCATCTAGTAGTTTGCTTTAGCAGGCCAAACAGCTAGACTAAATTGGCTGATATTTATTTAGGAGACCCATGTGTTTCCTGGGGGTGACCCCATCTAAAAATTTTTCAACATTTTTAAATTCCAGGGGTAAAGCTTGGCATTTTGGCTATCAACAAGTGCGGGTAACTGGCGGGAGTAACTATGAGTAAACTGGGAAACCCCGGTTAGCTAATATTTGGTATTTAACCCTCGATATATTTTTGAAAGGTATTTTGTAAATCAGCATAGGCAACTTTTAGCAGATTCAAAAAAAATGAAGGCCATTTAGTGCAGACTAAATTAATTCAAAGCTATGATTTGACACCATAGGTGATAAAGAGCTTCATAGTTGAGAATTATAAAGAGGAATAGAACCAGTTTTTCCTTTCATATCTAAAATTTCTTTGTCAATAGTTTTAATTATTGTAGCATCCATTCTTTAGTGTTTTAGTTTTAAAAAAGTGAACTGGAGTTGAAATTTTAAAAAAAGAATATTTATTTTAATCATCGCAAAAAATAATGTTAAACGCTTGAGGCCACTTTTTTCTCTCTTTTTTCCTTGTTGAATCATTCACGTGCAACGTACAATACACATCTTTCTCCAGATGACTAATTCTGCCGTGAGAAAATCACGTCCTTAATTGTTATTTTTGTCTGTGCATTGCGTTTTATTATTCGAATTTTACCATGATGAAAGAAATAAATTTCTTTTTATAACTATCCACAATAGATCGGAGGATTATTGGTAACTAATAATTTGGTAAATACTAATTTGGTAACTTGACAATTTGGTAACTTGACAATTTGGTAACAATTTGGTAACTAACAATTTGGTAACTTGACAATTTGGTAACTAATAATTTGGTAACTAATAATTTGGTAAGTTGACAATTTGGTAACCTAACAATTTGGTAACTTGACAACTTGGTAACCTGACAATTTGGTTTACAATAAAATTCTAAAATGAAATAAGCAGGACTAATTAAAGATTTATGATTCACCAAGTTTATTAAACTTTCATATATCATTTACTTCTTTTACATATGATTACATTTAAACTACATGCTTACGAGGAAACTTAAATAAATATGAAAACAATGATTGTGAAACATTAGTTTCAATTATACAAATTGTTAGTTAACAAATTGTCAAGTTACCAAATTGTCAAGTTACCAAATTGTCAAGTTAACAAATTGTCAAGTTAACAAATTGTCAGGTTACCAAATTGTTGGTTTCCAAATTGATAGTTACCAAATTGTTGGTTACCAAATTGTTGGTTACCAAATTGTTGGTTACCAAATTGTCCAGTTACTAAATTGTCCAGTTACCAAATTGTTAGTTACCAAAATGTTAGTTACCAAATTATTAGTTACCAATAATCCGCCCATCCCACAATAACAGTTTATTTGTAGCATGCATATTTTTATTGTAAAATTACGTAAACTTAAAAAATTTGCATGCAGAACACACCATGTTTAGTGAGTTTTATGTGCGTATTTCAGCATTAAATCTTGGAAATAATCCAATCTGATATGGGACGCTCTGTATATCTAGCTATCAATTCAATAATTTATGCTTGAAATAGCAAAGATCTACTGGGAATTAGAAATTTGGTTTGTTACTTATGAATTCAATGTTCCTTTGTAAAAATAAAACCATATTTTGAACAGTTTTTCTTATGGTGTTCAATCTACACCATAATTCAGGCAATTAAGTAGAGGTCATGCCTTTTCTCTGCCTGTTTTTACAGGCAGAAAACATTGTATATATATATGACGGATATGCCCTTCACGCGTTTTGTAATCTAGAAACCACATTTGAACACTGAACACTTTATTATCAATTTATTGTGTAGTATTTATATGAAGCTAACTAAAGATTAATCTTGAAGGTTGACAAATCTGTGAAATCTCCATTTCAGAGCAAATGGAATGTCTAGGGCGACATTTTTATAATTCATATTCATCTTTAAAATCGTAAGCCATTATTCTTCATTTGGAAAAGGGAAATATTTGTTCAAATAATCAAAATTTTCTTTAACCAAGAATTCACACCAATTTTTATGACGCTGATTGCGACACATACAACCTTACACAAGAATAATTCAGGAGCTAAATCTCATTGCATCCAAATCTAGATTTAATGAAAATATATAACTTTTGTGCGAAATTACTGTTTCAACTGTGTGACCTCGTAGCTTAGTTTAAAATCTACGAAAAAAAAATAATTCATTTGTTGCTTTTTATAAATTGGATATTTTTGTTCTTCTAATTAAAGCTCTTCAAAAAAAGGAATTATGTTAGTAAATACTATTAGACAAAAACTTTAATTTAAATTCAATTTCAAAATATTTGAATTTAACTCTACTTAACAAGATCTCAAGATATGTCGTTCCTTGTAAAATTTTTTTTTTAATATTTTAAATATTTTTCTTTTTGTTTAATATTTTCTTGAATAGAAGTAATCAATTTTTGAGTTGAGCTAAAACCTAAGCTAATAATCTTTAACACACAATAATCTTTAAGAAAAAACAGAGGGATGGATCGTTTTCACTATTTAAAAAACCGATCTTTTCGTTTTGAAAACGCAAAGAAAAAACGAAAAACGAAACGATCGTTTTTAAAAAGATAGTTATCTTTTGAAAATATCGTTAAAGACAAACTGTCGCTTTCAAAAACGATAGTTTTTTGTTTAAAAAAACGATCGTTTTCAAAAACGATCGTTTTGGAAAACGACTCTTCGTTAACGACAGTTAATGACGTCCAGCTTCGTTAACGATCTTTGATAAATAAAATATTTTGTTCGGTAAATCCAAGGTCAGAAAAACATTAAAGTTATTTGTTTCAATAAAAAAAACATTTAACACAACACTCATAACCTTATTTCAGATTCATTAGCGAAAATTAAAAAACGATCGTTTTTCGTTTTTTGAAAATTCAAAACGGGTAGATCGTTTTCGTAAACGATCATTTTTTCACAAAAAAACGAAACGATCGTATTTTCAAAGAAATAAAACAATACGAAAAACTATTCTTATTTCGATCGTTTTTAAAAACGATTAACAACCCAAAGATTCCGTTTTTATTCCAGAAATAGTTTTAGATTTTTTCTTTTCTTTCATAAATTACATAAGAACAAAAATTATAGTGAACTAGCTAACTTACTAACTAACTCACTTACTAACTAACTAACTAACTAACTAACTAACTAACTAACTAACTAACGTTAACGTTTATCGTTAACGTTAGGTATGAGCTCCTATAACGTTAACGTTTAACGTTCACGTTATATAGAATATATCGAAACGTTACACAATATTGTAACGTAACGTACAAAAACGTACATTTTACGTTACGTTACACTATCGTTGACATCTCTAATATATATACATGTGTATTGTGTATACTGTATAGACAAAGCTTACCATAGGAACTGAATTTTTGCTACAAACTTTTTTTAATGCTTTTTCATTTGGAACCCAAAGTAGGCCTTTTATATTTTAACCTATGAATTCTGAGATATAAAATAGTCTTAGCAAAGGCTACACCATAAGATTTTAAGAAATGAATGATGAAATCTGGAATCCGGATTCTTAGTTTTGATCTCCTACCACTGATGTATAATATATGACGATTCCTAGAAAATATATATTTCTTGCCACATACTATCCTAGCTTTTAGTTTAGAGTGCAGAGAGTAAATTATTTATAAATCCAGAATTTATCTTCCACTGTTTGTGATAAGATATATAAAGTAGAACTCATTATTCAAACTTCCAGGAATAAGAAAATAAATAAATGTATAAACAACTTGAGAAAATTCATCTTGACAACAGTAACAAATTCATGGGATAAATTCTGGGGATTTATTTTTATTATATATTTAATAGAATTTATAAGAATTATTTTTACTCTGGACTTAAGAATTAAACAATGTTTTTTGAAAGGACTAAGTTGTGATGAAATAAGGAAAATAAAAAACATTGTTTATATTACTAACATGATTAAATGCATTAAAATCATAAATATATCTCTTCAATTTTTCAAAACGATTTTTTTTCATTCAAAACACCCTTTCATTTTTTTCGCGGTGTTTCAGATATTGCAGTTTAAAAATCAATTCTTAATTTCAATTCCTAATTCATGGCATTTAAACTGTGTACACATGCACTTTCAGTGGGGTAAACTTTTCTAGTTGCAGCCTTATTTTACGATACTGTTAACCAAGGATTTAATGCAAGGAAAGTTAATTGCAGTTGCGTACACTCTGCGTACATATTAAAACCAGTTCTCTCTGGGCGGAATTTGTAAACAATAATAGATGCATCAGTGTTCGTTTAGTATCCGAGGAGGTTAAAAGCATTGGATTTTCATAATTTTGATAATTCACATAATTGTTTCCTATGACCAGAATATTTCATTGATTTTTTATGTGAAAGGTGGATCCCATGTCAGGCTTCGACATCGTCTTGTGTTTACATTACCGCCCAGAGACAGTACACTGCAGTACAAAAGATGCGTACACTTCTGAAATAACTTTCCTTGCAGTATATCCTTGCTGTTAGCCAAACATGGAAGAAGAAGAAGGTATTACTTATGTGACATTACTGCTACGATTTTGAGACATCGTAGCTCCTCTAGTTTAGATATTACGCACAAACATGAGAAACGAAAACTGTTATTTAAAATCCTCATATCTTTGCAAATTGCAACTCAATGTCGAAGAGCTTAGATATTTTAAACTTTAAAGGAATAAACTATCACGTTAAAAAGAAATAGGAATTAAGAAAATTTTAGTTTGTGGCAAAGATGCAAATCCTTTATGTTAATTGACCAAGGAGTATGAAATAGAAGGGAGATACAACTGACGCAAGCCGCCCTACCATATGATTTACATGCTTTGCAAACGGTACTTCATTTGAATAAGAAATATTTGTCTGTCGCACAATTACAGCGTATACAACAACCTATTCTGAATATTTTTTATACACATGAAATACTGTCTGCAAAGCACGTATATTTATATAGTAGGGCGGCCCGTCAGTTGTATCTCCCTTTTATTTCATACTCCTTGGTTGTTATATATATTAAAAATTTACGCATGTTTGTTAATTTCAATATCTTTTCGATAAGAAGAGTTATAATTGAAAATATATAAAATTTTAATCTTGTCGACATATTAAAATTTCATAATGTAAATAAAAACTATTCGATTTGACATTTTATTTGATTTATTACGTTTATATATTTGATAGATTTTGAATAACAAACGAGAACTTGACTGAGTTTAATCTGATACCTAGAAAAGGCATAGTTCGTTGCAGCCAGTTTTGCGTACATGCGTCCAAGCTACCACTTTTTACTGCAATGGTCTTACTCCTTTGGTAATTTTACTTCGATTTGATTCAGGAATTTAGATTATGTGAAGGAGGGGGGGGGGGGGGGGGTTGCAATTTGGGTTACTTATTGGGGCGAAGGTTGAATTGTTTTTACAGCTGATAACCAAGGACCAGTGTTACTCTGGTCCACAGAGAAAATTGAGAAATACAGGGTTTGTGTTTTGTCAATCTGGTATTTGTACTCAATACCATTTTAATCTGTAAAAAATACTTGTATCCGAATTCTTAAAACAAACTTTTTATTTCATTATATGTATATTTAAAGTTGGCATCTCTGTTTTTTGTTTGTATTTTCGATCATAACTCAAAAACCCTTTGATCTGTTTACCTTCAATCTTAATTGTGGAACTCGGTAGACCCACGGGAGTGTTCTTAGCTTAGGTTTTAAAACTCTAAATTACGTGGGTTAACCTTAATATGAAAACGTTAATTCGGTCCGACCAAACGGCTGGACCGAATGGGCTGAAACTTTTTGTGGACGCTCATGGGTGGCTGGGGGGTGTTATAGGCAAAATGTAGATTTTTAAAAATATTATTTTTTTAAATATTTTTTTCCCACGGGCAACGCCGGGCCCTCCATCTAGTAGTTTGCTTTAGCAGGCCAAACAGCTAGACTAAATTGGCTGATATTTATTTAGGAGACCCATGTGTTTCCTGGGGGTGACCCCATCTAAAAATTTTTCAACATTTTTAAATTCCAGGGGTAAAGCTTGGCATTTTGGCTATCAACAAGTGCGGGTAACTGGCGGGAGTAACTATGAGTAAACTGGGAAACCCCGGTTAGCTAATATTTGGTATTTAACCCTCGATATATTTTTGAAAGGTATTTTGTAAATCAGCATAGGCAACTTTTAGCAGATTCAAAAAAAATGAAGGCCATTTAGTGCAGACTAAATTAATTCAAAGCTATGATTTGACACCATAGGTGATAAAGAGCTTCATAGTTGAGAATTATAAAGAGGAATAGAACCAGTTTTTCCTTTCATATCTAAAATTTCTTTGTCAATAGTTTTAATTATTGTAGCATCCATTCTTTAGTGTTTTAGTTTTAAAAAAGTGAACTGGAGTTGAAATTTTAAAAAAAGAATATTTATTTTAATCATCGCAAAAAATAATGTTAAACGCTTGAGGCCACTTTTTTCTCTCTTTTTTCCTTGTTGAATCATTCACGTGCAACGTACAATACACATCTTTCTCCAGATGACTAATTCTGCCGTGAGAAAATCACGTCCTTAATTGTTATTTTTGTCTGTGCATTGCGTTTTATTATTCGAATTTTACCATGATGAAAGAAATAAATTTCTTTTTATAACTATCCACAATAGATCGGAGGATTATTGGTAACTAATAATTTGGTAAATACTAATTTGGTAACTTGACAATTTGGTAACTTGACAATTTGGTAACAATTTGGTAACTAACAATTTGGTAACTTGACAATTTGGTAACTAATAATTTGGTAACTAATAATTTGGTAAGTTGACAATTTGGTAACCTAACAATTTGGTAACTTGACAACTTGGTAACCTGACAATTTGGTTTACAATAAAATTCTAAAATGAAATAAGCAGGACTAATTAAAGATTTATGATTCACCAAGTTTATTAAACTTTCATATATCATTTACTTCTTTTACATATGATTACATTTAAACTACATGCTTACGAGGAAACTTAAATAAATATGAAAACAATGATTGTGAAACATTAGTTTCAATTATACAAATTGTTAGTTAACAAATTGTCAAGTTACCAAATTGTCAAGTTACCAAATTGTCAAGTTAACAAATTGTCAAGTTAACAAATTGTCAGGTTACCAAATTGTTGGTTTCCAAATTGATAGTTACCAAATTGTTGGTTACCAAATTGTTGGTTACCAAATTGTTGGTTACCAAATTGTCCAGTTACTAAATTGTCCAGTTACCAAATTGTTAGTTACCAAAATGTTAGTTACCAAATTATTAGTTACCAATAATCCGCCCATCCCACAATAACAGTTTATTTGTAGCATGCATATTTTTATTGTAAAATTACGTAAACTTAAAAAATTTGCATGCAGAACACACCATGTTTAGTGAGTTTTATGTGCGTATTTCAGCATTAAATCTTGGAAATAATCCAATCTGATATGGGACGCTCTGTATATCTAGCTATCAATTCAATAATTTATGCTTGAAATAGCAAAGATCTACTGGGAATTAGAAATTTGGTTTGTTACTTATGAATTCAATGTTCCTTTGTAAAAATAAAACCATATTTTGAACAGTTTTTCTTATGGTGTTCAATCTACACCATAATTCAGGCAATTAAGTAGAGGTCATGCCTTTTCTCTGCCTGTTTTTACAGGCAGAAAACATTGTATATATATATGACGGATATGCCCTTCACGCGTTTTGTAATCTAGAAACCACATTTGAACACTGAACACTTTATTATCAATTTATTGTGTAGTATTTATATGAAGCTAAC
>NW_019396667.1:115194-206666 GCF_000591075.1 Eurytemora carolleeae | reverse complement strand
TTGCAACAAATGTCTCAAATGTCTTGCAAAGGATATAGACTAGCATTTGTAAATTCAATAAGTTGGACATATTCTAGCATAAAATCTATCTTTGTTTACTTCACTGTCAAAAAAAAAACTAAGCTGGGTGTAAAAAAAAACTGTGAATAAAGGTTTACAGACTCGTTTTTAATCTGATTTTCAGATTGAGACCATTTTTAAAATCTACGTACAATTTCCGATACGCCCAACTTACAATTTTATAAGCTCCTAAAGATGCCAACTGGAGTGAATAATTTGGTAAAAATAGGATAATTTCCGTTTACACAATTTTATATAAGGGTCTACACTACAGACTTGCTTGTAATACGATTTTTAAGATTCAGATCATTTTTTATATCAATTTTAGGTTCAATGAAGTCCAATTTTAGGCTTTTAGTTCTAAAAATAACAATTTTCTAGGCTCCTAAAGTTTCCAAGTGGTGCGAAGTAAAAAGTAAAAGATAATCTCTGTTTGCACAATTTTGTATTCAATGTTAGGTTACAGTTTATTACAATACAATTGTTATTTTTATTAAATTTACTCATATCATTCCAGTTGGAAACTTTAGGAGTCTTTAAGATTGTCATTTATAAGTCTAAAACTGAGCTTATTGAATCGGAAATTGTACGTAGATTTTAAAAAACAAATACAAACAAGTTTGTAGACTCTTATTCCCCCTTTTTTTTTGGAGACACCCTGCAGTAGTTTTAAGAAAACTTACATAGAGAGGTCTGTGCTGAATGTATACAAACTTTCATTTTAGAATTATTCAAATTTCAGCCAATAAATAATCATAATAAAACTAGAGTGCAGGGAGTGTTCCACTTTCCACCTCTAGTTTGTTTGTTGTAGCACTCTTATTGTTAATACTCTCCTTAAAACCTCTTGGCTATTAAAGGGAGTGTTCGCGAAAAATGAATGGGGGTATAGGCTTACGGCGGTAAATAATCGCTTCTGATCGCCACTAATCTTCACTGTCATTTTTCGCGAACACTCCCTTTAAGAAAATGGTATTTTAACAGATTTTTTGTGAATAATTTTGTTTTGAAAGGGTACTGCATACTACGTTATATAGTGCATAACTGTCGAACGGCTGGTGTTACAAAAAAAATAACCAAAAACTTTTCATTTTTGTCAATGTTAACATTTGTTAGAATTTTTGTAACATTTTCTGATATACTATTTGCCATTTAACCTTTTTAAACATTTTTCAAACACAGTTGGCAGGTCAATTTTTGTACGTAACTTTATTCATCTTAATGCCTTTATCTTAGGCTTTACATAGAAATAGCCCCCCAACCCCCCTCAACCTTTTCAGGGTTAAATCCCCCCCCTAGGTCTATATTTGTGGGATTCTAATTAGGTGGATTTGAGTTCCAATGTGTCTCATGAGATTGCAGCAATGAGATTGTTTAATATTAAACAAACATACGCCCATCAAAAGTCCACAAAGTTTAATAAACTGCTTCATTGGCAGTTTTCTCCGTGGAGAGGGGAGGGCAGTTCTCTTCTTAGAGGGAGGGAGGGCATTAGTAGGGGGGGGGCGGTTTTCTTTCCAGCGTGAAAGGTCAGTTTTCTTCGTGGAGTGAGATGGATAATTTTCACAGGGATAGATTTTAAAGGCCTTAGAGAATAGGTATAGGTTTTAAACGCCCTAACCCTACCCTATGCATGCACTAAAATAAAAATAAAAATTTGAAAAAGTTACAAAAATTCACGGGTTCTAAGACAAAAAATGTATGTATGACAATTTCTCAAGGCCAGCTCATTAAAAAAAACCCCCAAAAAATGGTCAATATAATGTTAAAAATATTTTTGTTTTGTTTTAAACACATTTCAAAGTGTGGCACATGTTTTTACATCCATTTTTCAAGGGCTTTTCAAAAATTAGGTTTTTAGATCTGTAGCTTTAGTCACAAAAAGGTTATGGGCTATTTAGATTTTTTTTTTCACGGACCGTATGACAATATCCTTTGTAAAGTACAGTATTCTCTCTACAGTAGAGTATTCTCTGTACAGTAGAGTAATCTCTGTACAGTATAGTATCCTCTGTACAAATCAGTACCCTGTGTGAAGTACAGTATCCTCTGTACAGTAGAGTATTCTCTGTACTGTACAGTATTCTCTGTACAGTATAGTATCCTCTGTACAAATCAGTACCCTTTGTGAAGTACAGTATCCTCTGTACAGTATCCTTTGTGAAGTACAGTATCCTCTGTACTGTACAGTATTCTCTGTACAGTACAGCTTATCCACTGTACAGTTCAGTATTCTTTATGCAGTACAGTATCCTGTGTACGCAGAGTATCCTCTGTACGCAGAGTATCCTCCGTAGAGTACAGTATAGTGTCCTCTGTACAGTATAGTGTCCTCTGTACAGTACAGAATCAGACAAAAGAGGCCATGCCAACGATACCCAGACACTTATAAAAATTGTGCATCAACTTTTAAGACATTGCGTAAATTCTAATACAGCTTGGAACCCCTTGGCCTTTGGTTTGGTTATACAATACTATTGTAATTATACTTTTTTCTAGCCTTGCCCTGATATATGAACTTTGAAGATTTTGTGTGGCAATAATTTGTAATAGATTGGTATTTGTAACCAAATCATATCAGTTAAAAACTTGGTTACCATTCTAGTAACCAAATCATATCAGTTAAAAACTAACATTGTTTATTTTTCTAAACACTCCCTGTCATTTGAAAAGATCATTCAGTATCCTAGAACTAATGAGAGAAGGAAAAAATGCATGTTTGTATGTACTCTATCTTAGTTTTCCTTGGACTTTTGATATTAAATTCAACCCGTATTTTATAATTTGAAGAGTTTAGATGAAAATTATGCAAAAATGAACATTTGATGTTGCCAGCCACAGAATAGTAAAACAATGAAATAGGAAAAAAATTAGAATTTAAAAAAACTAGTTTTTAGATAAGTATCAAACATATAGGGGCGTATTCAAGAAGAAATATGAAACCCCCTGCACCCCTCCCCTCTGGGCTTAAATTTTTTTCTTACTTGAGGGGGGGGGGGCTCAACATTCAGCATCCATTGGGGCCCAACACCCCTTGAAAACCATAGATTTCATTGACCCAGGGAGGGGGGGGGGACTAAGTGGATTCCCACCCCCTAAATACTCCTCTGTCCAAACATCTAATATATACCTAGGGTTCTAAATTAAATATTGCCACTTGCAAACCCAGCTTTTTTCCTATTTCTGCGAATTAATTTAAATGAAAAAAACATTTTCTAATTGGTAAACACATTTGTACAAGAATTAATGAGTTTAAAGGAACTGATGAGGTAATTTTAATTGACCCTCCATTTAATCTGGTCAATAATGTGGAACTTATAGCTTGAGAAAATGTTAATTCTTTTAATTTCTCTGTTGTTTCAAAAGCAAGAATTGCGCAAGTCACTTTTTAAGAGAAACCAGAAATAAAAATAGCGAGTTTTCAAAAATCAAAATATGAATATTCAATTCATTCTTTATCTGATAAAGCTTTTAAGGTACCCTAGGGAGTTGGGCATGCTACTCTTTCAATGGCGTTTACTGTGAAATTCACTTTTAAATTGAATTAACATAATCAGTTTCCAAACACCAAAATCTGAACAATTTATTCATACTATTACTATTATTCATCTAATAAAGCTTTAAAGGGTAAAGGATGGTAAATTGAATTAACGTTTACAGTATCCCTTTAAGCCTAGGATGCCAAAACAGTTAAGAATTTAGATTGTGAGAACCTCAGGGCTGAAACTATTTTTACAGGTTTAAAGATTAATGGTTTTCAGTCGAGTTCATTTCTCAACCCTCTGTGTGGTTGTTTTAACACTTATTAAATACTTTAAATTTACTATTACTTGTTTACAGTAAACTGTTGGAATTCTATTTATTCTCGTAAATTTTTTTTTTTATGAAAGAAATTGAGTTTTTGCAACAAACTCTGATTTGATCATTCTTATATCTTTGCAACCTAATTTACACAAACATACTATAGGTTTTCCCTTAAAAAGTGATTTTAAAATTTTATAATTTTATAATTTTAACTAAAAAATAGTAATACTAATAAACATATATAAATCCCAAAATAATAAATAACTTTAGGTAGATATCTCATTCTGGAAATAATAATTTGCAGTATTAATATTTTAGAATCAAATCTTAAAATATTGACAAACTAATTAATTGTAATCAAGAATTAAATATTCAAGGTATAATATTCATCATATAATTAATTACCAACTTTGAAATTATAAATTAAGATTCATAATTAAACTCAGATCTGAAGAGTGTAGTTAGGTAAGGTAAGTAAGGTAGTATAAAAGGATAAAGGTACAAGGGTAGGTATCTAAATTCGTTCTCAGGGGGGGGGGTCTATGGGGCTCAACACCCCCCCTTACCCCTAAAAATAGTAAAATTCATTAGTTTCCAGCCTTCAGGGGTTTCCTCCAGCTTTGGTCTTATGTATACTTACAGGCACATAGGCATGCAGGTAAAGGTTGGAAGTCTTAAAAAATAGAGGAAGTCTGATATTAGGTAATTAAAGAGGGCTATTTCGTTTTTTTCATTTCGTTTGTTAATCGTTTGTAAACAATCCATTTTGTTCGTTTTTTCGATTGTATAAGAATAGTTGATTTCGTTTTTATCTCAAAAGTTTCGTTCATTTTCTTACATAACACTTGTTCAGTAAAATTGTTCATTCTATGAAATATTTCGTTCTGTAAAAAAACAGTAGTTTTAAAAAGTTTTTATTATAAAAATTGTTTACAACAAATTTCGTTGGTTCTCAAAAACGTTGTCATCTCTAAAAGTAGTTTGGTTGTTAGATAGACAATTGAGAATATGATGAAATGGCTTAACCCCTGACACTTCCATTTATACATTCATGTCCTGGTGAAATGGGATTTATGTTCCAGCAGATAAATATCTTTACATATTCATCTTTTTAACTTTACATATCATTTAAAATAGAATTAAGGTTTAAGGCATATATTTTCAATTTCTTTTCCTAAATGGATAAAATGTGAATAAAAGTTTGATCTTCTAGTGAAGATTGCAATGAGATTATACTGTTCTTTAAGTTTAAGCATTTTCATCATTTATCATATTCCTTGCTCTTTAGAACAGAATATACTAAAGAAATGGCTCACATGAGTTCCATGACAATACACACATTTTAATTTTTGAAACTGCAATAAATGTGCTACTTGAAATGACTGTAATCCCTATTTCAATTGATAGTGTGGAATGTGACCTTCAATTGATAGAGTGGAATGTGACCTTCAATTGATGGTGTGGAATGTGACCTTACATTGAAAGTGTGGAATGTGACCTCCGATTGATAGTGTGGAATGTGACCTTCAATTGATAGTGTGGAATGTGACCTCAAATTAATAGTGTGGAATGTGAACTTCAATTGAAAGTGTGGAATGTGACCTCCGATTGATAGTGTGGAATGTGACCTTGAATTGATAGTGTGAAATGTGATCTTTAATTGATAGTGTGGAATGTGACCTTCAATTGATAGTGTGGAATGTGACCTTCAATTGATAGTTTGGAATGTCACCTTCAATTAATAGTTTGAAATGTCACCTTCAATTGATAGTGTGGAATATGACCTTGAATTAATAGTGTGAAATGTCACCTTCAATTGATAGTGTGGAATGTGACCTCCAATTGATAGTGTGGAATGTGACCTCCAATTGATAGTGTGGAATGTGGCCTCCGATTGATAGTTTGATTTGTGACCTTTAATTGATAGTGTGGAATGTGACCTTCAGTTGATAGTGTGGAATGTCTTATTTGCACAGATGTTTCTCATCAAGTATGATTTATGAATTTTATTTTCATGTTTTTTTTTATCTTCATTTGTGTTTTTGATTATTTTTTTCTTCAGAAAAATGGAGAAATTATTAGAATTTCACAAATCACAATCTTTAAAATTATTGTTTAATGGTTTAAAGGGTATTGTTGTGATTAGAGAATTCATCTCTTAAAATTACGACTGTCTCTTTAATTTATTGCAATGTTTATTGAAAGGAAATCCGCGAAAATATTGAAAAATCGTCTATGAGTTTTTTAGTGCACACACAACCGACGTGTGTCTCTTTTTCACGCTTCCCCCCCCCCCCAAAAAAAATATAATGAAATTTGCAAACTTTTTTTTACTGTATGAAGAAAAAATGTTCACAAATAAAAGTTGAAATAGAATAGTGTCTGTGTTATCCCAATATTATTATATAATACTGAATAAAAGAGTAGTGGAGAATTAAAACAAATATATTCACATAATTTTCTAATAAAGACAAGATATCTTGGCTCATCTTCAAGAGTTACCATTCAACCAACAAACAAATTCTTCTCTTCTCACAAAATATATAAAAAATATAATATTTTCTGAGAAAAGGAGAGAATTTTACAATCCATTGAACTAAATTTATTGGCTTGTCTACAAACAAAATTTACAAATATATATAATAATAATAGTAAGTTTATTTTTCGGTGAACCTATCTTTAGTTATTCTAAAATGTTGAAGACCAGGGGGCTCAGCGAGCAATAGCTGTAGTGCCAAGAACTGCCTTGTAACATATATATGAAACATAAATAAACAATCTGCATTTTAACTACCATTTTAATTTCTAAATATATTTTTTCGGTTTTTCTTCACTTTACAAAATTGTATTTTTAAGAGCTTAAAAGTTTGATGAAAACCTAAAAATATGTATATTTTCGTGAATTTCATAACAAATAATTTGTTTTTGGTTTTTATTTTACAAATTTTTAAGTATTTTACGGTTTTTTCTTTTCTTCAAATATTGTATTTTTTAAAGTTGATAAGTTTAATGTAAATCTAAAAATACATATTTTCGAAAGTTTTATGCCAACTAATGTTTTTAAGTGCAGTTGATGTTTAACAGATATTAATTACGTAATTGTTGAAGATACAGTCAGGACTCAGGATGCATGTATGAATGTTGATTTAGATGGATACAGAGGAATGAATGATAATGGTGTGAATTTGTGTAGAAGTATATTGGATTGGATTGAAATTATTTGAAATTTTGGTTTTAGACCTTGAATAGGCCTTAAAAATAAGCATTTTCTTCAAACCTAAATTTACGCATAGGAAAACCCTAAAAATTCTTGGTTCATTGGAATTTCTAGTTATTTTACATACGCATTTTTACGTTTGTCATATTTTTACGGATGTAAAAATGTATTTTTACCACGAAAATGGTTACGAAAATACGTATGTCATACAGATTTATAGGTTTTCCGATTAGTAGGGTTGCTACTATAATTCCAACTATTTGATGTAGAAAATTCGATGTAAATCTTTATTCTCGTTGACTGCCAAAAAATAAAATAAAATATTCTAAATATTTAAAAGCTTGTAATTGGCATACAAAATTATGAACAATTAATTGCGTTTTTTCCATTTTCACTATCATAATATTGTACAATTTTTGAAAAGGATAGTTTTTTTTACTTTTTACATATATGTCTTTTAGACGTTATTTATTTTTAAATTATCTTGAATCCATCAGACCATTGTATAGCTTATCGACAACCTTGAGAATAATAAAGGAAAATTTCAATACCAAAATGTAGAAGGGGAGAGATATCAGAAGGAAGGCTTTAAACATTTAATCTTGAAAGGGAGGAGGCATCAGTGAATTTTAAAAGTGCAAGAAGCAAATCCCCCCCCCCCCATCTTCTTTATAGAGATTGGTTTCGTTGTGAACGAATTTTTTTTTGAGAAAAATCGAAATTTTTTGTGGATGATGGTGTTCAAGAAAAAAAAGAATCGTTTAGTGATGAAAAAAACAATCATTTGTAAAACAAACGAAAAAAAGAGAAAAATTAATTGAAAAAACGATTTGTTTGAACGAACGATTTTACTAAACTAGCGATTTTTCCCAATGATCATATACTGAGAAAACGAACGAAATAGATTGAAAATTAACAATAATTTTAAGAACAAACGAAGTCATTTTTTTTGAACGATTAAAAATAAGAACGAGATGTGTTATTCACGAACGATGAAAGAACAAAATGAAAAAAGTCCATCTCTACCCCTCTAATATATTTATACAAGCAAATTTTACCCCGCAAAATTTATAACTTTTATACCAAAATTAACTTGACATGAGTCTGCTAGTTTTATTGAATAATATTGTTTGATAATTTATTTATTTTATTCAGATTATTATTTATCACAGTCAATAATGAATATTGATATCTAACATTGATCACATATTTTTACTATTTCATTTTCTACAAATGTATTCTTAATTTGTGAAACTTTTAGTTTTTAAGTATTTGTACAAATTAATATTTTCAGGAGCAAAATTAGGTGGTTACCCTTTTCCAAGATTTATTCTAGATTCAACAAATTGTGAATTAAGAAGCAAAAGTATTTTTTTCTTTGTAATTAAAGTATCTAAATGATGGTTTAACAAAATAACAGGCATGAAAAATATGAAATAAACAAGAAAAAACATTATTTTTTTACAAAATATTACATTTAAAAAACTAGATTTTACTTATCTTTTGTTTAAAAAAACCAGAATGTAAATGAGTATTGTAATGTCGTCTTAAACCACTAAAAAGTACTTTTTAATTGAAAGACGACTAATTTCAGCTGGGTGGAGGAAGGCCAGCTTCAACAATTTCTCGTCCGAGCCACATTCTCCTCATTTTCTCATACGAGACACCTCAGAATCCTCGTCATCTGATTATTATGTATTAAAAAGTATCTGCAGCTTTCAAAAATAAAACTATATATTAAAAATCTGGCCACGTTAGTGCATAAAATATGGATGGAATATTGTATTGCAATGATTACATCATGTTGGAATCTTCAAACCCATGAGAATGATGTCAAACTTTATTAAGGTAATACTTAAATCTCTTCTGCCTCCGTAATGGCTAACCTTCGCGGTGTAAAATAAATAGCAAAATATTTAGAATACCTCTGCCGATCATTTTCCCATATAACCACACGGAAAAATTCTTTGGTTTCACCAAAAAAAGATTGAAGTTTTATAAACTCAGAATTATTTGTGGTATTCTACACCAGGAATATCTGAAAATGCGCGTAAAAAAGGTAAACATTTTTAAAAACATTAAACTTAAAAACTTCAATTCAATTGAAACTTTATTCGATTTACTAAAATTCGATATTTCATTTATCCCTTTAACGTGGCCCGATTCTTTAAAAATAGTTTTATCTGAGAGGATTAGACACTTAAAAAAATAATATTGAAAGGACGAGGATTTCGAGATGGCTTGGACGAGAGATTGTTGTGGTTGGCCTTCCTCCCCTTTGTCAGCTATTCATGTGTAAAATGGCGGGAAACCCCACTCCAACTGTCCAACAGTTTAAGATTAGAAAAAGTCCTCCTTTTTTTAAAAATGAAATCAGCATATAATACAATATTTGTGAAAATCAGCTTTCCAGTTTTCAGCTCTCCTAATGGAGAAATCAGTCATTCATCAAATGATAATCATTTGTTGACCATGATTAAGAAAGCTATTGACCACAAAAAAATCAGCAGTTAACCATGGAGGGGTCAGCTGATGACCATCAGAAATTAAGCTGTTGACAATCGGGGAATCAGTTGTCAGCCACAAGGGAATAAGCTGTTGACCATAAGGATATTGCACCTGTTAACCACGATTAAATCAGCTGTTGACCATAAGGATATCAGCTGTTGACTCTGTGGAAATCAGCTAATGATCACAAGAAAATAAGCTCTTCTGTTGACCACAAGGAAATTAGCAGTTGACCACACCAGAAAATCAGCTGTTAACCAAAACGGTATCAGTTGTTGACCAAAAAGATATCAGCTATTCCATAAGGGAATCAGCTGTGAAACATAAAGAAAATCAGCTGTTGACCATATGAAAGTCTGATTCTATTTCCTCCTCTGACGTATCGGACTCCTCTTCCCTGAAAATAAAACAAAAACAAATTATATATATATATTTTTTAAATTGTATTTTTTCTGTTATATTTTACCTTAGGAATGGACTATTATCTGTATCTGGAGTCCCAGAGATTTTTGAGTAAATTTCTCTTCTCCGTAATCTTGGACGTCTTAATCTTTAAACAAGTTGTTTAATATTATTTAAAGATAAAAAAGAAAAAGAAATACTTAAATTGAAAATCTACCTAAGAACTGTTTCTGTTCTACAGTGAGACACCATCCACAGGCCTCCAGTAGATAACCCTACTATACCTACAATACTCCCTTTACAAATCAAATACAAAAGGGGTATATGTTTTCCAGATATTCCAACTTTACCTACAATTCAATCATTACAAATCAAATGCTACAAGAGGGGTACATGTTTTTAGTGTTCGGTATTTTCCCAAAGGCATTTTTCCACGTGCCACTTTCCAAGTGACAATTGGGAGAGGATGGGCTAGAAGCTGAGTGCTCCAACTAAAACTTTTTAAATCTCCAACAAACGGTTCCAACCCAGGCCATAGGAGGGGGGTATACCTTTTCAAAATAAATACCCATTTTTAAAAACTCCCTGAAGTATACTTACAAAGAAAAAGAAGAAGAATTCCTCCCAGTGAACCAGAGCTGACCAAACTTCTTCAAAACATAAAGTTAAAAAGGAAAATGGATGTAGGGCTTGGTAAAATCACCAAAAACAATAGTGTCCTTAATTAATGAGCAAGATTTACTGTTATTTTCTTTATTGTTAAATAACAGAGTTAGAATTGCTCATTAAGAAACTGGAATGATCCTAAGTAAATTGTTGATAATTGTTAGTTAAAAACAAAATGTTGAACAAGGTAATTTGGAAAAGAAATGATATCAACATTGGACAACCAATCCAGCTAAATGGAATGAATATTCTTTAAAATTAAAAAAGGAGAAGGTTGAGAATAACCCCAAACAACAATTTACTGCACTGCATGAACTATATGTGCCTGGTAAGTCTTGTAGGAGAAGTACACACACCCTGGGTCCCACACAAACAACAAGGTACAATATCCTAAATAAAATAAACAATTTTGATCTTTTAACAAGTAAACTTTAGGCTAAAATCAACAGCCGATGAAAGTAAAAAAGACTGATAATATCCAATGATGAACAGGTTGGTACCTTGGTTTTCAGTTTACAATAAATCATCAAAGCCAAGCCTTATATATTTTTAGAATCAGAATTGGGATTTTAAAAAATACGGTTTGATTTAAACCACCTCCAACTCCAAGCTTAAAAATGTACTAAATTTTGATGAGAATTATGAGTGTTTGTTTATCCCATAGAACCACAAGGGAAGCTGGTATTGTTAGAGTTGGCTGATAACTTCAGAAATACTATTTTTTTTTATTTATTTCATTTATTTATTCACCTGAAGAGCATTACAACAGGGCACACAGGTGCTAGACCATGAGTCATACTGAAGGGGTCCTAAGTCAAACTCAATCATAATCAATCATATGAGGATGTAATTTTTCTTCAACTTTTTCCATTTGTTTTCAAATTCTGCCCAACATATCAGCCAATAAACTTTTGGGTTGCAAAGAATGGAATTTTATTGACTCCTGATTAAATGTTAAGTGACTTTAAAAAAGACAAATTTTAACAATGAGGCAAAAAAATTTTTATGAATAATCAGACCAGAAATATTTGTAGAAAAAGAACCTGAGCATGACGTGCACTGGTTTGGATCTGGCCCACTGCATGACGAGCATGATGAATGACAAGGTGAACACGTCTGTGATGTATCCGAGAGATAAAATCCATTCTCACAGTTTAAACAGTATCCGTCCCGCAAAACCTCATCGAGCAAACATCCTGTGCAATTCCCAGGTCCAGGCCCAGCACAGCTGTCACAACTGTTGTGACAGCTGGTACAGTTCACTAAAGCTGTTGTTTCACAATTGGTACAGTTTACTAGTCCAGCTAGGCCCGGGGGACAAGTAGGACATTCTTCAAGACTTTCATCTGGACAGCTAAATAAATTTCAAGGTGTTTAAAGTTCAATGAAATAAGTGAAATCTTACAGATAATGACTAGAGGCTCTTTTGAAATGTATTTGATCAGAGGCATATACAAGGGGGGTTATTGGTACTTTGCCTGAATCAGTGAAATTTATGGGATCCCTCTGGAAAAATTCCTTTATCACTGGCCCATTAATAATTTATTGTAAATGCAACCTAGATGCAAAAGATAAACACTAGAAGGTAAATGTACCAAAATTACATTGCATATAATATAAATGTAGTATGTAGACTGCAGACTGTTAGATCTCTTTACGAATGTAAAATGACAATTAGAATCTATTTTGTGAAAAGTTGATACTAAAGCTGTCTAAACCAAACATGAAGAGAGTATTTTCTTTTAAAGTTTCTTTAGTCCAAACTTAGGAAAAACTTAGTTAGACAAGTCCTTCTAAGCATTATGGGATATTTACAACTCAACAAAAATAGTAATTTCTACTTTTTTTACATAAATTGATAAATTAATATGCTGAGAAGTAGTTATTACAAGTTGGAGGCTTTAGGGGGGGGGGAGTACCTCCTGGGAAACTTGGCAAGCTTCCCCCCAGACAAGTTTAGGGCACAACTGTAGCTAGAGGGGTTAAAATTTAGATTTTTCAATTTTCTGATCTATTTCATGATAGGAACATTTTCTGAAGTTGGCAAGAATCATCAAAAAATTTCAGTCACATGTAAGAAATATAACTGAACAATTTTTCAAGTTTTTGGCATGTTATGCTTAGTTCTATGCTTCTTCTATTAGGAAAATTAATTTATATATTGGTTAAAAATTCGAATTATGTAAGTCATTTACAGAACAAAATTGACTGGGAAAAAAATTGAACCCACTAGTTAAAATATGCCCACTGATTTTCATTTTACTAAAGAAAGGGAGATGAAAATATATACCCCCCCCCCCCCACCGTTATTACCTTTTACATGAGTGTGAAGGATAGTAGTGTTGAGGGCAGGTAGTTCCACACTCACCTCCAGCATACACCAACCCTGTACACCAGTATTTCAGATAAGTAGACTTCCAATTACAAGGTTACCCACATAGGATATGACTGCAAGACAAAATGAAACTCATCTGACGATCTGATCTTTACATTAAGTCTTCTGCCTTAAATATTATCTATTAATGGCTCATTTAATGATTTGGAAAAGAAACAAGCAAGTTGAAAGTTGCACGGAATCATGACTATAAGGATACAGATGGTATAATTCCGTACAGTCATCTCTGAAGTCTCATCTTTTGTGGGTAACTCTGCACAAGAAAGTTGCAGCATGTCCAAAAAATCACTTAAGTTGGCAACTTGTTGAAGATGTTTAGAAACATTTCCAAAATTGGCAAATGTATTATATGATATGTCCGAAGAACTTAGTACCTTTTAACAAATTTTTTCTGAAAATGTGCACTGAACACTTTTATAATAATATCAAGTATAGAATTAAAATTACAAAATTAAATGCAACATATGTTTGAATATACCTTTAAATAGTTTTTATTCTTTTTCACTTAAACCTTTTATATAAGGGGTAAAAAATTTAATAAACTAAAACTGCATTCTAAAAATGAAGCTATTAAGAAATTGACTAGAAATTTAATTATTTTGTGAGTACACAATTATATAAGAATTCTTTATCTAATGAGAAACAGAACAATTTCAATAATATTATTAGTGATGTATTAATGGCATCTACTGTAAAATTTTCATTATTTATGTTTTATAGCTGTAAATAATAGCTATGAAAATATGGAAAATTTAAAATTATTCAATTTTAGAAGGGTATTTTCTGCTTCATTTCTTATAGTCATATTTTAAACAGAAACTTATCACCCTCTACATTTTCATGTAGATCAAGAAAACACTGAATTTTGTAAAATTGCCAAGAGAGAAAAAGTTGTAAGATTTTTCAGAAATTTAGAGAAGAGAATAATCTCGAGATTTGTCTAAAATTTTTAGCATTATTGATTAAAGTAAAGTGTACTTAAAAAGGTATTTAATTATTTGTAATTGAAAACGTTGCCAAATTTTACTTCTTTAGATCCCTTGTGTCAAGTTTTAATTAAAGATGAAGAAAAAGTGTTCCCAAATGCTCTACCAAGTGTCTTCCAATAAAAATAGGATCTGCCAAGCATAAAAATAAAAATTACTTTTATTATAAAGAAGGGTAAATTTATAAAACGGAGGAAGTAGGAAGGAGGGGATTATATTTATATTCACTGCAAATCATTTTCCCCATAAACATTAATACAATGAAGTGTTTCTAAGACAAGGTTTTTTAAAGAAAATATTCAGCCCTTTTCCTTGATCAATGAAATATGAAGAACAAATAACAAATTCTGTTTTTACTCTAAAATTGTGCACGTTAAATGTGAATAACACTTGCAAAAGCTTTGTTTGTCGGAAACCAAGAAAGTGTTTTGCACTTATTCCTTCTCATCCCTTCTCACTACTACACTCACACTATTTTCTATCAAATCTCAAATATTTCTATTTATTCAATAATTGTAAATCCACTCCACCAATGCATTTATGCTAATGTCGTATTTATTCGAATAAATATTTTGAACCCTTTTCAAACCAAATCATAGTAAAGGAACTCAAAACTGTTTTCATAATCTGTTCATCATTTTAAATTAATGGTGTAGAACATTTTCACTTGCTAAATCAAATAATCAAAGTTTAAAATATGAAATGTTTACATGATCAGGTTTTTATAACGATTATAATCTTAGTTTGGGGCAAGAAATTAGTTCCTTTTCATGGCATTACAAATATTTTGTTACAGGAAAAAATATTGCTAAGATGATTCAAGAAAATATATACCCCAGCATGAATCAATTAAATCTTTTTAATGTTTCAATAAATGAATTTATTTAACCCATTAGCCAAAAATTTAGCAGTGTTGTCATGAAAAAAGGCAGTGATTTTTCGCCTTCCTAAAGGACAGTCTATATTGGAATGTTTGGACAGCAATATATTAGAATCAGATAGCAACACCAAGTGGTTCATAATTTAATCATTGTATACATGTTCACGAAGGTTTCCTTTATATTTCCTGTTGTATTGAAATTGATATCTAACTTTGCTACACTTGCTGTTGCTCAATAGGCAATAAAAATGAAATATTATTGAATTACAGAAGTATAATACTCCTAACTACATCAGTTTAACTTGATTTTAAGAAATTGTAAAATTTCTGATAAAATGATTTTCAAAATTGAACATCAGGAAAAATATTTTTAGAATTTAAAATTTTATAATTTATTTTGTATTTAAAAGACTGAATTTCCAAATTTTTTAAGGAATGAAATAAATTTTTGAAAAGTTTATGTTTGAAAAGTTTAAAGGAATTCTATCAATTTTTAAGTTTGGATCAGGAATTGATATTTGTTTTGCAAAATTCATTACTGATATTTTTTTTCAGAAAATTTATGATTTCCAATTGATGATTTTATTTTGGCTTTGACATCAAATGTTAGCACTTAACATTGTTTTTTTTTTCACTGAATTTAGAAGTTGATATTTTTATGTTTTGAAAAAAATTTAAGTTTTAATATTGTAATTTCAAGTTTGACCTAGATATTTATGTTTTTTAAACTTTTTACAATTTTCTTGGTTAAGAATCAACAGAGAAATAATCAGAATTAAACACTTTATAAGTGAGAAAAACTTCAACATTTTTGATCAAATTAAAATGTTCATCAGGCCATGGTCACCTTGAAATTACACTTACAGTCCCTTTAAACCCAAGCTGACTGGAATATGAAGTACATCTGCTCTGTATGCAAGCTGTATAAAGATTGTAAAAATACTTGTGAATACTTGATAATAAAATGTTTTACAGACTAAAATAATTTACAAATCTTCAAACATTTTTTTCATATACATTTTTTTCAGTAAGGGACACCATGATTTTTGTTGCATAATTTTTCTTATTTTTTTCAAGTTGTTGATCAAATGTATAAATATAAGCTTTTCAATGTGTCTTTGAAAGCCATGAATACTCAGGAATAGAGATAAAAATAAAAAGAATTTGAGTTTGACTATCAGCATTGCTTGAAAGAGTTTTCAATGTAGGAGTTCTTTCCTTTATCTGTGGTAATTCCAGTTCTATATTGAGGCGGGTAAGTGAGTGAATCAGTAAGTGATCAACTAAAAGCCTGAGTTAGTGAGTGAGCAAGGGAGTCATTGAGAGAGTCAGTCAAATGTCAACCAACACAATTTCAAAATGATTGATAAAATAATTAAGGTTGATATCTTGATCAGAGAAAAAACTTGGTATATTGTAATAAAAACAAAATTATGGAAAATTGAATTTTAGTATGTGATTTAGAGCATGCGGCCTTATAACACTATAAGGCTGGGGGGGGGGGTCTGAATCTATGTATAAACGGAGGGGCCGCCCCCCCCCCCCGTCTAGAAAAAGTCCTTAGAGAATAGGTATAGGGTTGAATTGCATATTCAAAGCTAGCCCAATAGTTTGGGAGCTAGGGGGAAAAAAAGCCAAAAAAGGTTACAAAAAATGAAAATCAAAGTGTGGCACATGTTTCTACATCCATTTTTCTGTAGCTTCAGTAACAAAAAAGTTATGGGCTATTCTTTATTTTTTTACAGAGACATAACTTGTTATCCCTGCGTACCCTACCCTAAGCATTAAAAAAATGTTTTTACAAAAAATCCTTTAAATTACTATTTATTGTCACAAAATTTCACTGTAATAGTGTCAAAAATGAAAGTGCTAGGACAAAAAACTTAAGGAAGGGGCCCCAAACGGCCCCCTCCAGCCTGCTTAAGGTAAAAGTCAAAAAAAAATTGATTGCTTAAAAAACGGATATCAAAACGATGCCTATCCATATATGTGTAGTGCTGGACATGATAGAACTTATTTTAATCCTTAGGAGAATGGTTAGTTCTATAAAGATAATGGAAAGGCTTATAATATCTGTTTATATACCTACTAGTTGAAAGGGGGCATGAAATATCTTATTTTCTAGTCCCTCTTCAACTAGTAGGTATATAGGTGGTTTTATTTCTTTGATCGAGCAAATTCCCTCTTCATTTTTTATTATGTTGTCACTTTCATCCAGAAAAGCGTTTGCTTGTGACATTAATGCAGATGTTGATTTTTTAAGTAGAACTTTTTTCTTATTTTTACATTCTCATTTATCCTGAAACTTTTAACTAAACTCACAAAATAATTTGCAAAAAATTTGCAGCTTAATTATTAATATTTGCAAATTCAGAAGTCTCAATACTTGAACGTGTTCATACTGGCTCTTCAAAAATGAATATTTTTGGAGACTTAAAGGATTTAGAAACCATTAAAATGAAAACTCGACCTCTTTATGAGAAAGCTTGGAGTAAGTTTAGAGATTTGTTTCCCTGTTCACTGGAGTTTGATACAAGAATGCCATCAGAAGAAGAGTTTTAAACATATTTCAGATTTCTGAGACATGCTGAATTAAGGGGAAATATAGTAAATCTCTCCAACAGTATCCAAGACTACAATCTATCATCAAAGCATTTGATGTAGATGTGAAAAAGTAGGCCCACATTTTTAACAAAGAAGAAATTGGAGAATTTGTCAGGAATGACACTCTCTCAGGTCCATATTGGCTTGTTGGGAAAGCCTTCGTTATTTTCGCCATTTTCGTAGGACAGAGGTCATGAGCTTGGTTCTGGAAAAAATCCGTATTGGAGGAGAATGAGCTTATTGGTTCATGAATGTGCCAAACAAAGATCAGACCATCAAAAGTTCCAGGTTATATTCATTATAATTAATATTGTGGTTTAAAATTCAAACTTTCCAATTTTTTTAGATTTTCGGAACCTAAACCTAGCTCAAGTTCAGATATTGACTGGGCGGCTATTGTCTAAACCTATGTGGAACAAATTTAACTGGATTTGAATAGATTCACCGGCTGTGTTTTTTGGACAGGAAAGTTTTTACTTCAAAATAAACAGTGAACAATTTTTGCCTTAGAATTCTGGTTTTCAACTTGTGCTCATTGATTAAATCTTTTTTTTTGCAAAATAACTAAAAATGTCAATTCTGACCAGGAAGAGGATCAAGTTTTGTGAACCAGCCTCTAGGAAAAAATATGATAGCAGAGGTTTCACATGAGGTTGGTAGACCTCTTGGTAAACCAAACCTTGCAGATTCTACTTTCAATTAATTTAGAAGATCATCAGCTACTGCTGCTGCAGACAATGGAGTCTCAGCTCAACCATTAATCAGTTTCTATGGCTGGAATTCAAGAGTACATATCAACTAGTAAACATGCAGTGGGATGAACATGGCTTCTCTACTAAGTAAACCCAGCTGCATCCACAGTTAAGAACTCTATAGATTGAAACTTCTGAAACTGCAGAGAATCCTGCTGATACTGAACTAGAGACATCTCTTGAACCTAAACCATCAGCTAGGAAAGGATCTTACAAGAAACTGCCATTTTTTGCACAGGAAAATCTTGCAAGATAACTAAGAATGACAATGTTATCATGATTCACTCCTTTAATGGAACCGTTAATCTTTAAAAAATAACATTGCTGTATCTATATTTAGTATCAGTATAACCTGATTGTAATAAAATTTGCTATAGCATTTATTATGATGATTGAAATTACTAGCCGGGATATAATATTGGCAGCAGGGAAGTAATAGATATTATATCCCTGCGGAGAATATTTCATCTTGGCTCAAGTGATTTTATCCCGAATAGCTGGGACAAAATGAATTTCAGGATGACTTAATAACATAGTATTAATAAGGGCAGCCGAGAAATAAAATAACAAACCATTTAGTTTTTATTAATTGTTCTATTCCACTTTTTTACACAATTTTCCGTTAATCATTAAAGGAAGGAATTGAGATTTTTAAGTCTATAACTGCACTACCCGGCCACTGCATTCTTTACAATAATGCATTATATCAGGCTTATAAAACTAGAGAGGTTAACAAACAGAGATAATTTAGCATATCAAAGGTCTACAACATTAGATTGAATAGATATTAGATATTAGTTACTAATTTTAGCACCCTTCAGATGAGAGTGTATGCATTCTCACAAGTGCTATGCAGAGTAGCCCCAGATCCTCTCAGATCAGAGGATTGAGAAGGTCAGGTATAATTGCATAGATAGTACTGGTGAAATTCAATACACTCTCATCTTAAAAAACAGTGTAGACAAAAATTACTTGCCTTTTTGGGTGTTACATGAGATACAATGATTTGAACCTGGACCAAAACAATCCAAACAGTTCACATGACAAGGCCGGCAGATAGAATCCTAAATAGTAAAGGAGTAAAGGGGACTGTACACCATAATTTATAGTGCATATAGAATTTAAGTGACATGTTCCGTTCAAAACTGTACGTTGTACACTGAAAAGCTTTGTCATGTTATAAATAGTAAAAGGGGTTACCCTAAGTACCAGAGACATTACTGGACCAAAAAAGACGTCCTGACAACCTATTAGATGCTCAATCAATTTACAATGCCCTGTCAACCTCTCTGCTACATTGTTTGGTTGCTAGGGTAAAAATAATGAAAATATAAAGGAAACAATTTCAAGAAATAGTGGTTTATATAAATGTTTCACATTCATGAAAAATTAAGATTTTAGTTTTTTAAATCAGTTAGTATCTGGTTTATTATTAAAATTTCAATCAATTTACATCCATTATTCATTTGTCTCTAAATTCTATTACTTTGAAACTCTCAACCGGAGTGTCACTGAAAATTCCGGGGTCTATACGGGAAAAAGTGAAAACTATTATCTTAGTCCTTGAGTTTCAAAAAAGGATAATTTCTGAGTACTCTTCTGTTAAAATTATGTTAATAATTGAAATAACCTCTTTAATTAAGGAAATAAATTGAACTGACCTGATCAGAATATTCTCCCAGAGGGCAGGACGTGGCACACACTCCGTTTTGAAGAAGATGATAACCTTCGGTAAAAATAGGTAAAAATGGGTTATAAGGAAGTATGCTCTGTTAGAATATAACCTTACAATTTATTCATAATATGAATCTCATGAAAAACCTTTTGCATGTTTATAATAATAGAAAAATGCTTTTGGTGTACGATAATATAAATAAAATCTGACTGCAGAGTGATTCTGAAAAACATCTTAATATGACATAATAGAGTTAGGGAGTTAGGGTAGCTGCTTGGCACATTCTGGAAATTGTGCATGTAATGTTCATTAACAAGGGCCTTAAGGTGTAATTAGTTGTTTCTTTTAGAATCGTTCTGTTCCAAAAATTGTCATACATTTGTCTTAAGTAACAATTGTCTGTTAATTATACCGTTTGTAAATGTTTGGATCATTAATGATATATGATTGTTGAAGACAGCAGATGAGGATATGGGTTCCTCTTACAAAAGTATAAGCTGTTTTTGTTTGCTTTTTGTGGTTTATTATTGCCATTTGTGGTTTCTCTATAAAAGTGCCAAGCGCATTTCTTGCTTCAGTAACAATCGAAAATTTATCAGCGTTAAAAATATTACAAGTGAGATAACAACAGTATCTAACTGATAATAACAGATAAGTTAGATAAGTTAGATAATAACTTTTTTTAGATCTAAATATTTATTTTATGCTAATCCATTTAAAGATTTAAACAGGTTTACATTACATTACAAGATATAGCATTACATTTGCATCATTTTCATAATTTCCCTCAAACTTAAATCTAGTTCCGCCTTTGTAGGTCTTCGTTTAGGCTCGAGAACAGGCACAGGCACAGGCACAGGCAGAGGCACGGAACTTGGAGTCAACTGGGACATCACCACGGAACTGAGAGTCAACTGGGACTTCACCACGGAACTGGGAGTCATCTGGGACATCACCACGGAACTGGGAGTCATCTGGGACATCACCACGGAACTGGGAGTCAACTGGGACATCACCACGGAACTGGGAGTCATCTGGGACATCACCACGGAACTGGGAGTCAACTGGGACATCACCACGGAACTGGGAGTCATCTGGGACATCACCACGGAACTGGGAGTCATCTGGGACATCACCACGGAACTGGGAGTCAACTGGGACATCACCATGGAACTGGGGGTCATCTGGGACATCACCACGGAACTGGGAGTCATCCGGGACACAACCACGTTCGTAAGAGTCTGCATTGACCTCACCATAGGTACTTCCTTGGAAGAAGGGATGGTTTCATTTTCTTTTAATTTTTTTCTGCTCTTTCTCACCCTTTTCCTCCTTTTTCTCCTCCTGTTTGGCATCCTGGAAAGAGACTGGGGGAGGGTACCGAGGGTTTGGGAGAAGGAAAAACATTCTTTACCTCCTCTAGACCACAACCTCAGCTCCACAGATTCACCGGCCTTCACAAATTCCTGGTATAGAGCCAGGACCCGCTGTATTGAACCCATGTGTATTTGTTAAGTTGAAACAGGTTGACCAGGTAGAGTGGTCGTTCCCAACATTTCAGCTAATTTGGGGGCCAACACAGGTTTGCGGCCAAACAAGGCAGGGAGGAGAGAGCTGGTTGCTAACAGGTTGAATGCCGGGTCAAGACTGAATAATAATAACAGTATCTATGCTGTATCTACCACGCTTCTGATCAGAAGAAGGGTGCCATTGTAAATTTGGCATGTCCCTCTTAAAGTGGAGGATCAGCAGTACATTAAAAAAACTGTTGATGGTAAAACAGTTTTAAAACATACCAGAGAAGGCTCAAAAAGTTAGAAATGTTCTAGTTCAGGAAAATTCAGAGCCTTTTAACTTTCTTGGAAATTAAAACATTGACAGAAATATTTTTCAATTAAGCCAAATTTTCCAATTTATGTCACACCAAATATTTGTTAAAAATTCCTAAATTTTCTTAAATATCAAATTAATTCCTGTCTTGCTAATAAATTGTGTGTCAGTTCCAATGAACGATTTTAAATATAAAATATCATAAAATCAATTAATATTTACCTGGAAGACAACTTGTGCACTTTGCCTCATCACACCCCGCACATGCATGTGGACAGGCTAGGCATGAGTTGACCGATTCAGCTGGTTTAGACCGGACTGGACAGAACTCTACACAGCTGGATATATAGAGCCGATGATCAGAGTAGCAGGATGAGCAATCACGGTCCTGAACACATCAATTAGAGGTGTAAATATTTTCCAACTCATTTTTACCTTAATTACTCAAATGTTATGTAAACAGAAACCAGAGCCTGTGATTTAAAAAATTTGGGAAAATACGGCTCGGGTCTAATCTGCCCTTGGGCCTTATTTACGACTTGAGCTTTTGGATTCAAGCTTCATCTTATCTTCCACAGAATTGAGTTCAAAAAACGGTTTAATATTCTATTTGGCGTGGTAGGAATTGGCGCATTCTGGGTTTTTATGAGAATAAGACTCCACATTGAGCCTTATTCTCCACTAAGACCAACCAAGGTCGGTTTTATTTTCATTTCAATCACGTGACACAAGCTGCCGTCAAAGTTGGGTCGAAGATCGGGTCTTAAAGTCAGGTTTAAGGAAGTACGGCTCCAGTCAAAGTTTTTAAATTGCCGGATATGGAGAAATATCAAGTTAGCTATGAAATTTGTCTTTGGTAGAAAAGCTTTACTGAAATGTTAATTTAGCAATAGGAGAAACACTCAAGGTCCCAAACAGAACAGTGAGAGGGGTAAATATATTCTAATTTATGTTCATTTACTTTTATTACTCTCTAAAACATTATGAAGATGGAAACTGGAAAATTAAGAAGTCATCTAAACAAATTTGACCACAGAGAATCAGACAACTATGATTGTTCTGCATCATATTTTAAGACTAGGTGCAATGCTTTGGCCTCTGATCTACATTTTTAAACTGAATAGATAGTTGCAAAGGATAGCTGCAATAGATTGATTTGAAATTTTTAATTCTTTCAGTGTGTTTAAAAGTAAAATTTTACTAAACAAAATGTTTTTTAATAAGATATCTTATATCAATGTATACAACAGCCAATCTCACATTTAAGAATTCATAACAATAGCGCATGAAATGTCGGCTTGAAATTTATTCAAAAATTAGTGACATCTGTTATGCTTCATCGTTGGTCTGCACAAAAATAAAGCTGCTGAGATGTTTGCAGCTTCAATGGGTTGAATATGATTTATAAAAACATATCCAAATATAATTGTAAAGTCATCAGTTTTTTGATAATTCATTAGAAATTGCTTTTTATTTTTAATTCAAGGCAAATAAATAGCCCTGAAATAATAAATTTGTTTTTCCATAGCATCTGATCTTAAATATGTTGAGAATACGATATTATAAAAAAACTCTTGCTATATATTCATAAATCTGTAGCATTACATGGTTCATGAATGAATTAGTGATGCTTAGCAAATAACAATTAAAAATCAGTTTTACTGTTAAAACCAACCTTGGGTCCAATACATGTTTTACAGCTATTATGACAGGCTAGGCATGTTCCTTGACCAGAATACATTCCTGGCTGACATTCTCGACTTTCTGGTGGCAAACACTCTCCTTAAATGATATACAATGTAGAATTTCCAAAGAAATAGAGTTTTTGCCAAAAACACAAATTTTTTTAATCCTTTATTCTTACAACCCAATTTTAAACTAAGATTATTTGATCTAACATAATTCATAATTTGAAATATCAAATGTCTACGACATTGAATTGCAAAGATTTAGAAATAAAAAATCTGAGTTTGTGGCAAAAACTTAATTCCTTTCATGGATTAATTTGGTTCTGTATAGGCCTGTTGTAACCTTTCTGAAGCTGTTAAGAATAATAATCCAATAAAAACTTTTGGAAAATAAGGGTGGGACCTTTCTTAACCTCATTCTGTGTATCATCTAGTGGGTGTATTTCTTTAAAAAAAGTTTAGAAGGGCCGTAAGGATCCAATCCATTTATTCCTTGCTCGGAGATGGTGTATCCTTTATTGTTCCCTATGCTGCTTCTATAGAAATCCCTAATTCTTTCACCTGAGGCTGTGTATCCTGGTGCTATCAGTGCCACACATATAGGGAAAAACCTGTTCCTATTTTACCTGCTTCTGTTGTAATCCATCCATCTCTACACCTGGAGCAAGCTCCATCATCTATTCCAGTACAGGAATCACAACCATGAGGACAAGACATACATTCACGGAGAGCTTCCTATAGTTAAAGAACAAAATGATTGTTGTTGTAATCCCCCTGTTTACCAAAAGGTAAGGTGAGCATGGGATGTCCCCTTTTCCTTTTTGTTACATTAAAATAACTTGAGAACCTGAGAAAAGTATCCTGGAGGGCAGTAGCTGACACACCTCCTTTCAAAATAGTAGGTTCCCTCACCACACCTTCCACACTGGGTATCCAATACTCCTAGACAGCAATCAATAAATAAACTAATAGATATACAAATCCATCAATCAAATCCCCAACCTACAGATAATCAGATATAAGCAATTAAGCAATAATCTAGTCCATTAATAAATTTCTCAATTGAGCTTTACTCTGACTAAAAACATCTCTTTAAGTTTTATCAAATTCAAAACAGAAATTTACAGATGTAAATCAGAAGTCCTTATTTATGCAAATATAAGCAATATTCAAGAAATAAAACATATTTACCTGTACATGTCTCGCAGCTAGGATGACATGCTGTACATGAATTCTTGTTAGTAAAGTGCCCAAAGGGACAGTGGGCTGTACAAACCCCATCTAGCAGGACCATACCTTACAATTACAATATTGATTAATTTACTTTAAAAATCTATAATTTCAATACAAGAACAGGACACTAGAAATTTGCTTCTTTTCTGAAAATTAGTTTTCATTTTGTTGCATCTATAAGAGGTTAATGGCTTAAGCAAATATGACAGAATAGAGTGTACACTGCACTGCATGGTAAATTGATAAATACATATTCACATAAGCAGCCCATATATAAGTAAGGGTATTTATATAAAAGGTAGGGGGATATATATTTTACATTTTTCAACTGCTGGATTGAGGTATATATTTTTGACATACCTACCCTGAACATAAAAGTTTCAACCGTTTTGATATAACTAATTACTTGCTGTTAAAATAGGTCATTGTCAAATGTTGCAAAAACCCTATACCCCTACATTAAGAATACATACCTTGGTTTGATTAAAGTCCTAAATGTAGGCATATGAATCCTACCTTGTTTACAGGATGTACATTTGACAGTTCCATCATCTAGTGTACAGCTGTCACAGTTGTCACATATTAAACATGTCCTGATTTATTGTATTTATTCATGTATTTTTCCTGTGAATTGATTTGTTGTTACAACAATTTTTACCATTGATTATCATTATCAATTATTTTTTTTCTAAAAACTAAAACTTAAATATTAAATATTAAAGATATTAAAATAAAATTTAATGAAACTAAATTACATGGTTCAATTTTAAATTTCCCATTTAAAGCCTTCCTTAATCTTTAACTTTGAATTGGTGGTTTAAATTTGAACTGGCAGTAGGTAGTTTAGTGACACAGCTCAAATTCATTACATTTTGTCCCTGAAGGTTTGGGTCCACGTCCAAGCCTTGATCTCAATCTTATGCAGATATAAATTTAAGCATGTACCCTCAAGTTAAAAGTGCCCACATTGGATATCAAGATAAAGCCTTTGTGCAAGATTAAAAATACTTCCCACACAAAATCCAGTCACAGATCTCTATATAAAGAATTCAATTTTTAAGTCTTACAAATACATTCATTGAAATTTTTAATCAGAAGCACTAATTGAAATCATGATTGAATATTTAAACCTTAAAAAATTCATCAAAACATATATTTTCTTAAACAGAATTATTAAGTATAACTAAATAGATTAAATTGGATTTGTGATAAATTGCTTTGCAACAAATAAAAAACAGTAAACTCAAAATCAACTGTATAAACTTATACAGCCTTAATAGGAGTGTCACTGTATATCAAGTGACCTTCCGTTTAAAAAACGGGTATGCTCAATTAAAAAGTTTACCCTTTAAAACATTATTTGAGCAATAATTTGGAATATGTTGTTTTTCTAACTTAAAAGTGTTCAATTATAATAATTTTCTCCATTGTTTCTGAATATAATCAATTTAAAAAAGAAGATAATGAATGTTTCATTCATCCCGGATCAGACAAATATTTCTTTGGCAAATTATATAAATGGATGGTCTATTGAAATTACATCTTCCCATTAAGCATGGAAAATAAAAACCCCTGTTTTCTGTAAAGAAATGTAAAGAAACCTAGTTAAGCATGAATTCAATTTCCATAATATTTGTTCACATCAAACTTGGCTCAAAAGTTAAAAGGAAAGTTTTGTGTATTTTAGTTTTGTTTTTCAAAACTAAAATGTAATGTTTAAAGTCTTGTCAATATTTGTTTCCTCTCCGTACAATTCAATTACCTAGGTTCTAAGGAAGAAATGCATACAACTTTATTTGTTCTTCTAAAAAAAACCTTTATTTACAAAATTTCTAAGATATATTAAAAATTGTAATGTTATGAAACATTCCTAGTAGTTTCTTTTTAGTGTAACAAATTGTTTGTACTGAAGTTGTCTTCCTATATCTAAAATTTATTCAGTTACCTAATTATTTATAGAAATTAATGAAAATTATAATGATTAAAATACATAAATTCCTGTTTATAGCATCAGTATAATATCCTTTTGGGCATTGAAAAGTACACTCTCCTCTGTCCTAGCAAAAAAAATTTAAAGGGACTGGTATCATATCTGATTAGCAATTTAAATTTTTAAATCACTCTTTAGTAGGGTTTCCAACCTAAGTGGATTTTACTTCCATGCAATTGTGAACCCTTTTAACTCCATGCAATTCCGCGCAATTTTACGCAATTCTTCAGGATTCAAAATAGGTGCACCCAATTTCAAGCAACGGAATTCTCATTGGAAACCATACTCTTTAATTCATTTAATATTTCATGCGATGGTTCAGTTATTTGAAAATAACCATAAAAACAAGTTTCTTTTTAAAAATGAAACATAATTGAGCCTTTAGGGATGCCAAACGTTTTTGTTCCCAATCAAGTCTAAAACGATTGAATTTACTATCCTTTTTAACAGTGTACAGCTACAGAAAACTATAAATGTCAGAAAAAATCTGTACAGTTGTCTCTGAAGTCTTATCTTTTGTGGATAAGCCTGTATGACAGATTTTATTTCCTTGAAAACTTGACACTGTAGGAAGAGATATAATTTCCACTTTTAAGATTTATTATTCCAACTCTTCAAATCTCTTTGCATAACTTTAACATTAAATTCTAATTGAAACTATTGGAATAATTTCTTCTAAACTGAGGGGTATACATTTAAAGAATGATTCTCAAATCTTTAGGTGACATGTACCTCTGACCCTTTAGTAAAAGTAAATGCAACCTAATGTCTGACCGCGTCAACCTTGTTTCACCGGGTAGTCCTATTGAGTGCCTTATTTACCCAATGTCTGGGCGATACAGTACAAACTGAGACTGGAAAGGTTGACCCGGCTGGGAAATTCAAATGTACTACGGCTGCCCATGGTGAACGATGATTTGAAACTTTTTATATGATACCCTTAATAATTGTTTTATTTTCTTAATATTATATATTGTCAAAGGCCTAACTTTAGCCAGGGAAGGTGCTTTTTTAAAAAAGGGGGGTGATTTCAAAGAAAATATAAATCCCTTTGTCTCTGAATAGAATCCTTGGAGAAAATTAGGTTACTAAATTTTAATATCTTACATTTCAGAATTGAATAATCATAATATTAAGCTATAAATTTTTCATTGGATGACAATGTTAACTGAAAATCAGAAAATAATTTGATCTATCGGGTTTAATATATATATTTTATACCTCTTATGTATAAAAACACAATTAGTACTACATTTCATTCACTAACTCATTTGATACTCTCTTACACATTCACTCACTCACTCACACCCTCACTCACTCACTCACTCACTCACTCACTAAAATACCTGCAATAGTAGCATACTTGAAGAGCACGCCAGACACTGACTTGAAGAAGGACCAAAGCACTCCTAAAAAATCTCAAAATTCAAATAACTTATTTCAGAATTAAATTCAAACAAAAAAGAAAATTTGTTTAAGGTGTTCCTAAAAATAAGAAGCGTTTTAGAAAATAAAAGTTTAAAACAATTAAAATCAACATTAGAATAATATTTTTTATTTCAGATTCGCTCCCATAAATAAATCAATGAAAACTTTAAATTCCGGTTCATTTCAACTACCAGAACGACTTTTAAGCGAGATAAAGATAGGTGTATAGTACACATACAAACTATAACGGGACAGAATATCAAATACATCATTTACTTTTAGTGAAAGGAATTGAGTTTTTGTCACTTACTGAATTTTCTAATCCCTGTATCTTTTCAACCTGCTTGTGAAAATCTTTGATATTTCAAACTTACATTATTTGATCAAATATAATTGATAGTTTGAAATATCTTAGGTTTACTACATGGTTTGCAAAGATATAGAAAATATATATAGAAAATTAGAGTTTGTGGCTGAGACTCAATGCCTTTATGTTAAACGATGTTCTCATATGTTCATCATAAAAGTTACAAATGCCCTGATCAAAATCATTCTGTTCTTGATTTTAGCATTTTAATCGAATCATTCAACTAGGGTTTAGGATCAAACGTTTCTTGGGATGCCATTGAATTGATATTTCTTTAATTTCTATAAAATGTTTGATATTTCAATCTATCTAACTGCCCTGTTTTATGTGGACTATTTAAAATCACAACTTGAGTCTTAAAATCATTTTTATGGGTTCCACAGTATCTATATATATGAAGTTGTAATCTCTGTTTGTCTGTTTGTTTGTCCGAGCATAACTCAGCAACCCTTGGACTGATTTGTTTAAAATTTGATGGGAGAACTCGGGAGATCCACGGGAATGTTCATAGATTGGTTTTGAGATTCTTATTTGAGTGGGTCGACTTTAAAAGCAAAAATTTAGTTTCCCAGTAAAATCGTTCAAGTGCGGGTAAACGGCATGAATAACTGTAATCTGGACAGCGCTGTGTTCCCAAGCTGGTTTACAATAAAATTTTATTTTTCTATTTTGAGTTTGATTTCCTTGCAAGATGGGCTGCAGGGTCTGCAGGTTCCAGGGGTGGATAAACCCATCCTGAAATAAATTCTGTCAATTTTCTTCCTTTCCTCTGCTGCATAAATCAATATTTTGCTCGAAAAATGGTACCGTTGTGAATCGAACATATAACTCTAGAGGATCGATGTAAAACGTTAACAGTGTCCTTAAAGTGACTGTATAAGCGTGAATTCAAGTGACCCTGCATGTAAAAATGACAATGCCCGATTTAAAATGATAAAATGATCCCCTTGAAACCTGAATTTGATCAACTGTGTGGAAGATACCGTCGTTTTTATTGGCTCGAAAAGTGTTTACTTCCATGAGTTTCTGCCAGGGGGGCTGGATCTTAGTATCTCCGTGTGTATTGGCCTGAGTGTACACTTGGGATAGTTTACTGATAAATGATATTTAGAGATTATGACATAATTATACAGTACAAATATCAAATATGCAGTACACTTTCGGAGTACAAGTGTATGGGGAAGTTTTGTATCTTGAATTTTACTCAGTTTTCTCAGAACAGTTTATTAACGATGAAATATTGCTCTGTAAAAGACTGTAATAGTGTGTCTGCCTGTGAAAATGGAATCATACACACGATACATACACGACATCATACAATAACCTCGTTGGTTTCTGCTAAGCAAGATATGTGTAAGCCACTTTCACAAAGAAGCCGCAAATGATAATAAACAGTTTAAAGAAACAAAAACATGCATATATAATTCATACTTGAGCAGGCAAAGCTGTCAAGGGTACCGTTGTAAATTGGGCATCGACATCTTTGCTTGAAGGGTCACTTGAAATTACACTTACAGTCCCTTTAAGAATATTTTTTGCTGATAAATATTTAAACTTTGAGCTTGACAAAAGTTGGCTTGTAAAAAGTTTTGAAAAATCATGGTGAATCGATATTTCTTTTGAAATGACGTTGCAGTTTATTTATTTTTTTAATAAGTTTTCTTCCTTGAGAATTTTAATAATTTAGTCTAGTATTCCTTCATTTTACACTTGTACTTTTCATTTTACAAGTGTACTTTTCATTTTACAATTGTACTTTTCATTTTACAAGTGTACTTTTCATTTTACACTTGTACTTTTCATTTTACAATTGTACTTTTCATTTTACAATTGTACTTTTCTTTTTACAAGTGTACTTTTCATTTTACAAGTGTACTTTTCAATTTACAAGTGTACTTAACATTTTACTTATTACTTAACATTTTACTTATTTACTTACATATTGAATAAAGATTAAAGAAATCTGCAGATTAACAAAAGATCAAGATCAAGCATTAATCTTGATGTCCACAATAAAAAAAAGTTCCCAGCTGCAGGCAAACGATCCCCAAAACAACCCGCGAAATGTCTGCCTAGCTGATGCGATCGAGTGATTTTCAAACAATCGAATTTTATTCGGTCTTTTGAGTGAGTAGAAAATATTGTTATAGGAAAAGACAGTTAAGGAACTACGTTTCTGTCATAAACTCAACTTGATATGTTATTTATTTTATACTATGAATTATGTTTGAAATTTTAAAGATTTACATCATCAGGTTGGAAATATTGGAATATTAGAAAATTTGAGTTTATGACAAAAACTATATTCCTTGAATTCTTGTATTTACACGTGTGAAAGGGTGTTAAGTGCTCACATGCAATATTCTGTTACAAACTGGACCTACACAGTTCACAGAGATCTTTATAGACAGATGTCAAATTTTTAGAGCACTAAAGCCAATTTATAAGCAATATTCTTCAAACTTTGTTGAATGTAATTAAAAATTCATAAAAATTTATCTTGTGCTACAAAGTTAATTTAGCTTCGATGCTCCATCTAAGAGTGCAGTTTACAATTTGGATTATCCTACAGTTAAACCCTAAATAAGCCATACATCGAAAGAATTCATCCAATGTCGTATTCTTCACTTTCTGATAATGAAATGTTGCAGATATTTAGTTTTTTAATTAAATGATTATTTGGATCTCTTTAGAACTATTTCCACATATTCCTGGCTATTTATTTATTTTCGCAAGTACTGAGATTTACGTAAAAAAAACATCGAAAAATTGTCAAGACGACATTTGATAAAGTCTTTCGATGTATGGCTCATTTTAGGTTTCATTGTATAAACATCTGGCGTGAGATATTTTGTGATAAAATAATGAATATAGTATTAACCTGGACCAAGGTATGCCTGGGTAGGGAGAGGTAATGAGATATTTTGTGATAAAATAATGAATATAGTATAAACCTGGATAAGGTATGCCTGGCTAGGGAGAGGTAATGAGATGGAGGGCAGAAATTTAAACAAACTCCATCTGATCTGGAAATAAAGATAAAATGAAATAAGTTTATGATGTTTATTTTAGTAAAGTACTGTAAAAGTAATTTCCACGCAAAGATAACATAACATAACGGAAACCTTGAATGATTTTTCCGATCAATGATGTGGATGATATTGTTGTTTTTCTAGGTTTAAATGTAATTAATTCAGATAATTTTGAAATGTCTTCCTGCAGTATAAATACACAAGCCACAATTAAAAATAATCAGTTTAAGATTAAAAACCTTTTATTCGAAATTCAGAAAATCTACAGAATTTCTTTAAATAAAGAATATTATTGTAAAATTGTTGTGAAATATTTGTTCTGAAAAGTTCTTGAAAATAAATAAATATTGTTTTAATTTTGAACTCTGTTCATTTTGTACAGTTTTGTAATTGTAAAAAAATAAAAAAATAAAAAATAAAAAATCAAGCAATGTTGACTTTGTTTCAAAAACTAAGTGAAATCTGTAGATTTTATAAAAAGTTTGCGTTGTAAATCTCGATAAAGAAACTTAAACTTAACTAAAATGAAAAACTTAAATATTTAACGTTTAAAAATAAGAGGAAAACTGGTTTTTCCTTCGTGTTTAATAATTTGTCAGACCGGATATGATTGATGAATAAAATGTTAAATAATAGATGAACACTCCCTTTAAACATCTATAAATAGGTGAACGCTCCCTTTAAACATATTAAAACATTTCAACTTACTTTAAAAAAGGTAAACACTCCCTTTAAACTCACTGAAGAAGGTGAACACTCCCTTTAAACTCACTGAAAAAGGTGAACACTCTCTTTAAACTCACTGAAAAAGGTGAACACTCCCTTTAAACTCATTGTAAAAGGTGAACACTCCCTTTAAAATCACTGGAAAAGGTGAACACTCCCATTAAACTCATTGAAAAAGGTGAACACTCCCATTAAACTCACTGGAAAAGGTGAACACTCCCATTAAACTCACTGGAAAAGGTGAACACTCCCTTTAAACTCACTGGAAAAGGTGAACACTCCCTTTAAACTCACTGAAAAAGGTGAACACTCCCTTTAAACTCACTGAAAAAGGTGAACACTCCCTTTAAACTCACTAAAAAAGGTGAACACTCCCTTTAAACTCACTAAAAAAGGTGAACACTTCCTTTAAGTTGACAGTTTATCTGACCTGATATTTTTGCATGATTTCCTGCATTCTTCATCACAGGGCACCGGAGTACTCTCCCTCACCTTAACATTAAAAATTAATTTAAAAAAATATGTTTTCGAAATTAAAAAAGGAAAAAATATTCTAATTCTGCTAATAAGATTTTAAAAGAATAATTAAACTAGCTTGGGAACCCAGCTTTGTCTGGAAATTCCTTTTAAAATTCCACAATTATTAAATTTTGAAATTTTGAAACTAAGATAAAGAAACAACTTAGTTTTCTATTCCATATATCTTTGCATACTGATGGTGTAAACTGTAAACCTTTCTTATTTCAAACTTTATTATTTGATCTAACAGAATTCCAAGTTTGAAATATCACAAGACTACGACATCAGAGGCCGAATTTAAAGAATTTGAGCCGCGGCTCAAAATGATTGATACTACTTAAAATTGTATTGCATTTTTCAAGATTTAAGCCGGCGCTCAATTATAACCGGTTTTTGGCAGATTTGAGCCGCGGCTCAAATTCATTAAATTCGGACACAGGTTGCATATTGGAATTAAAAATGTGTCGTAGAAATAGTAAGCATAGATGGATTATGCTATTTGAAATATCTAATAGTTCACATATCATCATTTCTGATTTTAAAGGAATTATGTTTTTGCCACAAGCTTAAATTTTCTAATCCATATATCTTTGCAACCTGATAGTCATAACCTTTAATACTTCAAACTTTTATTAATAGATTGACAATATTTAAAAAAAAAAATCAGAGTTTGCAGCAATTACTCAATTCCATTAGGCGAAGATACAAAACCATTTAAATCTCTTTTTTTCGTTTTCTTTTGTGAGACCCCATGCCTTACCTTATTTTGTTGTAGATTATTTGTTGAGTTTATGTCAACTGTAACTTCATCTGTTTGACCTAAAAAAGTAAATAAGTGTTTTTTATTTTTAAATTGCCAGGTTTACAGTGTGCCAAACTTCTATTTTGATTGTGAACATTTGCACATAGTAAAAAAAAGTTCGATGATTTTATAAAAAAAATTTCGTGGATTTTCAAAATTTAATGACAATCAAATTTTGTTGGAGGCTAATTTTTTTTTAATTTTGACCAAAAACCTTCCTTGGGGACATGAAGTTCCACACAAAATCAGTTTAGCCGTTTTTACGTTTATTGGACACAAACAGACAGACACCCAAACAGACAAGCAAAGTATATTTAAAGACAACAAACAAATTTACTAAATAACATATTAAAAGAATACATATTTTAAACAAATTTAAAAATTTTGTGTGGATAGGTTTTAATAAAACTAATATTTTTATTTATCTTTTATTTTTTGGACGCCTATATGTTTACTTATTATTCCTTCAAATTATCAAACCATTGCAGATATTATTGCAGATTATTGCAGTTAGTTAGTGCAGCTTTTGAAAAAATAGAATTAGGTTGATTCGATTTCTGTACATTTTTCCTTCTGTACCATTTAAAGGAAGTGTTTGCGAAAATGCAATCATTGCAGTGATAACCAGAAAACTCTAAAATAGGAAGACGACTTTCTAGCAATATTTGTGTGTATTTGATGTGTTTACAAAGCAAATAGTTTTACTAGACACTTAGTAAATCACTAATTAATGGAATTGGGCCTGTTTAAACTGCACAATTGTGTCCCATGCACATTAGACTATTTAAAGTCATAACTGAAGTCTAAAAGTCGTCTTCCTAATTTAAAGTTTTCTGGTTATCACTGTAGCTTTGAATAGCTAGAACCAAGGGTGTAAGGCAAGGAAAGTTAATTGGGTCGTGTATACTCTGCGTACATATTGAAACCAGTTCTCTCTGGGCTGAATTTGTAAACAAGAATAGATGCCTTAGTGTTCCTTAAGTATCCGAGGAGGTTAAAAGCATTAAATTTTGATAATTTTGATAATTAACATAAAAGTTTCCTATGACCAGAATATTTCATTGATTTGTTTTTTGTGAAAGATGGATCACATGTCAGGCTTTGACATGCGTCTTGTGTTTACATTACCGCCCAGAGGCAGTACAAAAGATGTGTACACTTCTGAAATAACTTCCTGCATTACATCCTTGGCTAGAACCATATTTAATTCATGAATTGATGAATAGCTAGAACCATATTTGATTCATGAATTGATGAATAGCTAGAACCATATTTGATTCATGAATCGATGAATAGCTAGAACCATATTTGATTCATGAATTGATGAATAGCTAGAACCATATTTGATTCATGAATTGATGAATAGCTAGAACCATATTTGATTCATGAATCGATGAATAGCTAGAACCATATTTGATTCAGGAATCGATGAATAGCTAGAATCATATTTGTATCATGGATCGATGAATAGCTAGAACCATATTTGATTCATGAATCGATGAATAGCTAAAACCATATTTAATTCGTGAATCGATCCACATTTTTTTTGTCATTTTTTTGTCCGATGTTTTTGTAATGAAAACTGTATCTACACTGCCCTATCTATTTACACTGAAACAAAGGAAATGATTACTCGCCACCAATTCTAATTGTCTTTTATCTTTGTAACCTTATGTCGACTTTGTGGCAAATGCTCAGCAACGCCAAAGAAACTCAATTTGTATGGATTTGATCGAATTGAGAAACATAAATCGGAAACATTCCCATCAGGGATATTCTCTTGATCCCAAATCGGATTAGAGATCTCGAATCATATTTTCTTGAATTTGAGCTTTACACAAAGCAAAATATAATTCATCTTCAAACTTTTCCTCTGACCCTTTTAGAAAAGATCTAACCTTTCTCGTTGAACAATAGGCGACCCTCACCCCCTCCCCACCGGTCCTTCTCCTTCCCCCCCCCCCTTCCTTTCTGCTTTAGCGCTCTTTAAACTTTGAACAAAGTGAAGGGTATGATAAGAACTGGAAAAGTTTTTCTTTCCAAGAAAACTAAAATAGTTGCACAAACTAATAATCTTCACAAGAAAACTAAAATAGTTGCACAAACTAATAATCCTTCCCAAGAAAACTAAAATAGTTGCACAAACTAATAATCCTTCCCAAGAAAACTAAAATAGTTGCACAAACTAATAATCTTCCCAAGAAGATTAAAATGGTTGTACAAACTAATTAACCAGTTCTTATTTGCTTTCATAAACTTCTTACTTTCTCAATAAGTTGCTATCAAAACCAGTCCTTAGTTGATATCAAAAACTTGTTGATTTCTAAATAATGGTTTATATGTGGCTTGTTTATACTGGTTTATACTGGTTATAACTGTTATAACTGGTAGTTTATACCTGGCTTGTTGCACCGAGTCCCCAGATTCTTTAAATTCTTACATGGATTCTCTACAGTACCGTACAACACTATAAAACAGACAATAAGTACTATACAGTACACTTGAAACTGAGATAGATAATTAGACAAAAAGAAAGATAGATCCAAAGAAAGTTAGGTATAGATAGATGGACTAATAAGCAAATAGATTCGTTACCAAAAGATAGATAGGTATATAAAAATTTAGACAAATTAATTGAAAAATAGATAAATATATTATATATATATATAAATATATATTATAGAAAGATAAAATTAGACCGATAGATAGATAGATGAATATTAGCTATATAGAAAATGATACCAATACCTAATTGCCAATGCTTGAGTAAACCGTCCGAGTTGGCACTCTCCGTCTCGGAATTAGAAATCTCTAAATAAAATTATCAAATTTAAAAGATAAAATATTCATTCAAACAGTTTCAATAAGGCAGTGTTTTTTACTTCTCACCATATTTTCAATGTTAAGCGCTGATATAAGGATTTATCTCTAATTGGATAATGAGATAGATAGAAAGATAGATATTACCGCCATACTATTTCTATTGGTTCAGAATAGACAACAAACACATAACTGAACCCTTATTGGATCAGGCGCTAATGGACTCGGCATACAGAATTGTCTTAGAAAAGCAAGTGTATGACAAAACATAATCAAACTAGCTAAAACAGTAAATAAACAAATTATAATTTTTATTATAACATATACATACACACAGGTTGTCCTTATAATATACATACACACAGGTTGTCCTTATAATATACATACACACAGTTTGTCCTTATAAGGGTGCCAAGTTTGAAACCTAAATACTGAACAGAAATATAGATCTTGTCACATTTATTCAGTGACATTTTTAATCTACAAATATGAACGTTTTGTTATTTCAATTAGTTCACTTCTCTTTCTTTATCAGCTATTCAAAATGACCATCTCAGCTTTCTCATGAATGCATAATTTGGCTCTGGTTGAAAAATTATCAACAACCCTCAGTAGAGTATCTCGTGAGATTTCCTTGGCAAAGTTCTCAACAATTACTCTCTTGAAGGCTTTCACAAGAGGAACAGTCTTCTTGTTAGTGATGGTGGAGTTAATAATATAATCCCTGCAACGCTGAGTTAATCCTTTGTCAGAAGAATAGTTCTGAACAATCCAAATCTTGGCTTCTTTAGAAATATGGCTCAAATGAAATAACTGAATTTGCGCAATTTTTGGTATGAGCATAACAAAGTTGCATCAATTTGAATATTAAAAAGACACCCTTTAATAGTAAATATTTCCTACTAACAAGTGATGCATTCTACAGATAGCCAAATAGATTATAAAGTACAATAGGTGGCAACAGAGAAATGGACCAACTGTACACGACGTCACAAGTGTCAAATATAACAAGGAAAAAGGAAATTTTCTCTCATTAGTTGACATGCTTTCTAATATTAAATTTTAAAAAATGTAAAAACAGAAAATAAAGAACACATCAAATTGCACTTCTTTTACTTCAAGATCTAAAATTATCACTAATAATAATAACTTTGACACTTGTGACGTCAGAATACAGCTGTACTGAGAGTGAACAAATTCTACGTTGCCATCTATTGTACTAGAATCTATTTGCAGATAGTTAACACTTTAAACCAATAAAGTAGATTTTTGTACATACTAGTTCTAAAAACTGTAACTTAACAACAGAGTAATTGTTGCTAAAAGTACCATGTATATGTAAACAATTGACAGTTGCAAAAGTACCATGTATTTGTAAACAATTGACAGTTGCAAAAGTCGCTTTATTACAAAAATATGTATTATCAATAGACTGTAATATTATTTTAACCACGGCTTTAGCTAATAAAAAGTTGAAGCTAGTTCAACTACTAATGTCAAGAAAAGGATAAAAAATAAAGTAAAAATGTTGTATTACCTAAAGTCCATTCCCCTGTTGGGTCCTCACCCCAGAAATGAACAGAGAGAAACGGCCAATCTTCAAACCCTAAAATGATCATCATCATAAGTATTGTCATCATCATCATTATCGACATAATCATTGTCATCGTTATCGTCAACGTCATGGTCATGGTCATGGCCATGGCCATCATCATCGTCAACGCCATTGTTATATCATTGTCATCGTCATTGTCATTGACATTGTCATTATTATTGCCATTGTCATTGTCTTTGTCATTGTAATCATCATTGTGATCGTCATTGGCATTGTCATTGTCATCGTCATCCTCATCGTCATCATCGTCATCATTAACAATACCTGATGCCATTGTATCCCTGGGTCTGGGTAGAAGAAGATGTGAGACTGTTCCACGAGGCGACCTAAATATGGTTCAGATACCAGAGCTTCTAGTGTTGAATTAGTAAACTTAAAAGTTGTTAATTAAAATTAAAAGTTTTTAAAAAGTTTTAGAGTGATTTTTACCATTTTTTACGATTTTGCAGATCATGATCGAAATCAGGAAGAAAATTTAAACTTTCAGAGATACAACATATAGTTCATAATTTCGATCAAAATGTTTATAATTACGATCAAAGAGTTAATTTTGTTCAGTATATAATACGACAACTATGAATTATCCACCTTTCATCTCTAACTTATCTCGTATTTAGACTTTAGACATGAACAAAATTCAGAACAAAGAAAATGTTCAAACATTAAATATTTACTTAAGATCTTTTTCTTTTCAAGAAATGTTGTATTTCTGGTTGAATAACATTCGAATAATAAATATAACAAAACAAACTGTGGAATAATTTTTAGAAATTTCAATGAACTAGGTTTTAAAATTTGACTCTAGTTGTGAGCATTTTCTGTTCGTACGATATGAAACAATAAGAATAAAGTTCGCGGATGTCATCATATTTTTTTCGTGGAGACTCGAAAAAAATCATTTTTTTGGACAAATTTTTAAAAATTCTGAGCATACATAAACCTTTCCTGGGGTCCTATGAGTTGCCTTACAAATTTAGGGCCCGTTTTAACGTTTATTGGATATAAACAAACAAACAAAACAGACAGAGAAGTAAAAGTATATATTATATGCAAGGCTTTTAGGGCGCCACGCGTCCATCTTCTATTTCAATTGTGAGGCTTGAAGTGCGCTTTGCCTTTACCATCGAAGTGATTTCTTAAAATTTCAGAAATTAAAGAAGAAGAATATGGAGATATTGTGATAAAAAACAGATTTAACTCTATAAATGTGACATGTACCGTGTACGTCTAATTCACAATGGTACCGTGCAAACATAAATATGTTTTAGGGTAGACCCTTTGTTGTTGTAAAAGTCTCAATGGATTTAAACGAATACAATAATATTTTATACATTACAAAATACTAAGCTCAGCTCCTTTCCATGATAAAATTAAAAATAGACAAGGACATTGATTCCTGTTTTTCTAATTACCATTTTATATATTCGTTCTAACTATTCGTTATTTAATTTAATTTTAACAGGGTTGTCAAAGGTTAGCCATTTTTTAAATCTGAATGATTTTAAAACGAAGATCATTTTAATGATTAATAATAATTGAAAAATTACTTATAAAGAGCGGTGTAAAGCGCCCAAGATTTACCAACCTGAGAGATATCTTGAGATGTCCTCTAGGAAAATATTTCAGACTAATCCTACATTGAACATGTTCCAGATACCGGACCTGCACAAAAGGGAATGTAGATTTAATCATTAGTGACCTTTCATAATTCACAATGGTACCCATTGAAGCTATGTCTGATCAATAATGTTTGAGATATCCATGTTTTTCTCATTTTTTAAATAGTGGTTTATATTTAAAAGTGACTTTAGAATTTCTGCTCCAGAAGAAACGGAGGAAATTGAACAGTTTTTAGGTAGAAAAACGAAGATATATTCCACATTATTGATCAACTAAAGGTTTAAAAGATACCGTTGTGAATCAGACATTCCCCTTTCTAAATGAATATTAAAATTAGAACGACTGCCAATAGAACCCTGTTAAAAAAGACCCCACTAGGATTTAGTTGTATCATAGAAATAACAATAACAATAGTTACATAAAAAATATATTTTGAGATATTTTTCAATTTTTTGTAAACAAAGGTCAAAATATTTTTCTGGGATTCCTACTCTCCACTATTTCGCTCCTTCTCCCTTCAGGTTTTAATTTCTTAAATTCTTAATTTCTTAATTTCTATACTATTTAAGCACAAAAAAGCTGCTACATAAATGTTCTTCACACTTTCACCCCTCTTTCCAGTTTTAGGTGTGTTTACAGTATTTGATTTTTTTCATTTTGCCCTTGTTTACATTTATTGGTTGAGTTTTTACTTTTTTTACTTTTTAATCTTTTATATTTGAAGATTTCAATATCTAACCTTGCTGAGCATATTATCACAACCATCTGTTATCATACTCACGTTCAATTTCATTCCCTTCGACTTCGGCAGAACCTAGAATATATGCATTTATAGTAGGGGTTCCATCCCAAATGTTAAAAATAGCACAAAACTTGATCTGAGCTGAAAACTTTAGAACGATGGATATCAAGATTAGTGCTTAAACACCTGGTTTACCCGAGATTATTTTAATACGCATTCGATATCCAAGAAAGAAGTATAAATTTTTTACTTTAAAATTCAACCAATCAGCGTATAATGTTAAGATGTACTCTTTAACTTTTGAAAACCCGGGTTTTTTACTGGTGTTAATTGTGACATATCAATTGAACTAAACATCGATTAAATAAATGTAAGTTTTGGATTAATGTTTGTTAAGACTCGTTTAAACAGATGATAGTCCTAAACTGTGATAAAATATTTTTTTTAATAAGTTCATATTAACATGATTAAATTTATATTTGCTTAAATTCTCTAAAAGCCGGCTTGTGAACAGCTGACTTTAATTCAATCGGATATTAGTTCAATCGATATAGCATTGTATCTGTAATTGTCATCAAACGTAACTTCTTTTACACAGTATGGACATCCAAAAAAGAGGATTTAGAATAAAATCAAAAGTGTGTACATTGGATACTCAGATCAAGGGATCAGGATTAAGAAGGTCCCTTAAAATAACATTTTCTTCTTTTTCCACACTTTTTGAATCTCACCGTATTAGGTTACATGCATATTGAATTAATTTATCATTTCAAAATTATTAGAATCGGGAAGAGTCAACAGAAGAAAAAGAAATAAAGGCAGAAGGTGAGAAACGATGACAAGAATAATCAAATAATAATTTTCTGTATTAACTGTATTTATAAAATGAAAAAATAAAAAATGATAAAATGTTTAAAGTGACCGTTCACTTATTTGTGTAATTTCAGGGTAAACTAAACAGCCTATTCGCTGTTGATTGACAGTTGTCTTTAAAAAGTAAGACTATTACCAATCAACAGCGAATAGGCTGTTTAGTTTACCCTGAAATTACCCAAATAAGTGAACGGTCCCTTTAAAAAAAATATTAGAATAGTTGAAGAGACCCTATAACAAAACATTTTTATAAATAAATACTCTTTTATCATTTCCAAAATTAGATTTATACTCTCTTCGGCACGATTTGACAGAAAAATAGTTTCTATTGTGAAGATTATTAGAAAACATTTTTAGTGAACATCTTACAGGGTGTTTCTAAAAAAGTGTCTTTAAACTTTATTTTATGTAAAACTGAAAATTGTTACTAGAAATCCACACAAATGTGCCCAAGTTTATTTTTTTAAAGACTTTAAAAAAAGTCAAACTTTATTATATTTCATTATTCCTCAAACATCCACAATTCTATCATAAAAAAAACGCCCAATTTAGTCAATTATGTTGATTAATAAATGGCACCATAAGTGTTTCAATTGATTTACTGACAATTTGACAAAAGAGACACAAAGCTCATTTTCGAATTATAGGCAAACTACTGATGGTTGAAACAGTATTGAAAAGTAAAATGTTTCATCTCTCCGCCAGCTAAACCACTCTTTTTCCACAGACACCCTTTTATATAATAGATGTTTTCAATATGCTGTCAGACACAGTAAATATTTGCACATGTGTGCATGGTTGGCAAGCTTATTTTTGCAATAAACTAGATAATAATATTAATCAAAGTCTATAATATGCTTTGCTTTTCTGTTTTTATCCAATAAACGTTAAAACAGCTGAACCAATCAAGCCCAAACTTAGTGTGGGACCTCACATGACCCCAGGAAAGGTTTATGGAAAATAAAATTTCCCAAAATAGCCTCCAACAAAATTCTTCTTTCATTAAATTTGAAAAATCCAGGAACTTTGTTTAGTAAAATGTTATAAAAAGAGAAAATGTGTGTATAAGAAAGCATAATATATATATAAATCGCTAGTATATTGATTATTATTTAATTCAAGTTAGATTTTTTAAGTATCATTTTCTTTAAAAATTTTTAGCTTTTCAAAAAAAAAGTTTTATTAATATAAAAAATTTTATCTTATCGTTAGATTTGAAAAAAAAACAGAACCCAGGGGAGAGGCGGGATATTAAGTTTGGACATAAAAAAAAACTTTAATTACTTTTGATACTTTATTACCAAAAATTCACTTCTAAAAATCATTTCTAGCAAATAAACCACTCAAAAAAAACAGATATGTAGCATAAAGGCATATATAATTACGATTTTCAAAAGGTGAAGGGAAAAAGAAATCATTTTATGAGAAAATATAAAATATATACCCCTGCTGTGCAGTAAACCATTCTTGGAATTCTAATTGAGTTTCAAAAGATGGGAACAGTTCCCTTCACACGAAATTTCGCGAAAAAAGAGAAGATTTTCACGAAGAAAACGAAAAATTTGCGGAACGATTTCCCCATTTGTCTGGAACAGTTCCTTTAACCAACCTGGTTAGGTGTCTCTACTCTTGTTTCACAGATATGCTGAGGAGGTACTTCTCTCCAAACCACAGCTAGTCGAACCATCTGCTCAGCATCCATTAAACCATATCCAAACTAGACAAACCATCTATTAAACCATATCCAAACTAGACAAACCATTTATTAAACCATATCCAAACTATACAAACCATCTATTAAACCATATCCAAACTAGGCAAACCATCTATTAAACCATATCCAAACTAGACAAACCATCTATTAAACCATATCCAAACTAGACAAACCATTTATTAAACCACATCCAAACTATACAACCCATCTATTAAACCATATCCAAACTAGACAAAATATTCATTAAACCATATCCAGACTAGACAAACCATCCATTAAATCATATCCAAACTAGACAAACCATCCATTAAACCATATTCAAACTAGACAACCCATCTATTAAACCATATCCAAACTAGACAAACCATCCATTAAACCATATCCAAACTAGACAAACCATCCATTAAACCATATCCAAACTAGACAAACCATCCATTAAACCATATCCAAACTAGACAAACCATTCATAAAACCATATCCAAACTATACAAACCATCTATTAAACCATATCCAAACTAGACAAACCATCTATTAAACCATATCCAAACTAGACAGACCATCTATTAAACCATATCTAAACTAGACAAATAATCTATTAAACCATATCCAAACTAGACAAACCGTTCATTAAACCATATCCAAACTAGACAAACCATCTATTATACCATATCCAAACTAGACAGACCATCCATTAAACCATATCCAAACTTTACAAACCATCTATTAAACCATATCCAAACTTTACAAACCATTTATTAAACCATATCCAAACTCTACAAACCATCTATTAAACCATATCCAAACTAGACAAACCATCTATTAAACCATATCCAAACTAGACAACCCATCTATTAAACCATATCCAAACTAGATAAACCATCTATTAAACCATATCCAAACTTTACAAACCATCTATTAAAAAATAACCAAACTAGACAAACCATCCATTAAACCATATCCAAACTAGACAAACCATCTATTAAACCATATCCAAACTAGACAAACCATCTATTAAACCATATCCAAACTAGACAAACCATTCATTAAACCATATCCAAACTATAAAAACCATCTATTAAACCATATCCAAACTAGAAAAACCATCCATTAAACCATATCCAAACTAGACAAAATATTCATTAAACCATATCCAAACTATACAAACCATCCATTAAACCTTATCCAAACTAGACAAACCATATATTAAACAATATTCAAACTAGACAACCCATCTATTAAACAATATCTAAACTAGACAAACCATATATTAAACCATATTCAAACTAGACAAAATATTCATTAAACCATATCCAAACTATACAAACCATTTATTAAACCATATCCAAACTAGACAAACCATCTATTAAACCATATCCAAACTAGACAAACCATTCATTAAACCATATCCAAACTAGACAAACCATCTATTAAACCATATCCAAACTAGGCAAAATATTCATTAAACCATATCCAAACTAGACAAACCATTTATTAAACCATATCCAAACTAGACAAACAATCCATTAAACCATATCCAAACTAGACACCATCTATTAAACCATATCCAAACTAGACACCATCTATTAAACCATATCCAAACTATACAAACCATTTATTAAACCATATCCAAACTAGACACCATCTATTAAACCATATCCAAACTAGACAAACCATCTATTAAACCATATCCAAACTAGACAAACCATTTATTAAACCACATCCAAACTATACAACACCATCTATTAAACCATATCCAAACTAGACAAAATATTCATTAAACCATATCCAAACTAGACAAACCATCTATTAAACCATATCCAAACTAGACACCATCTATTAAACCATATCCAAACTAGACACCATCTATTAAACCATATCCAAACTAGACAGACCATCTATTAAACCATATCCAAACTTGACAAACCATCCATTAAACCATATCCAAACTAGACAAACCATCCATTAAACTATATCCAAACTATACAAACCATCTATTAAACCATATCCAAACTAGACAAAATATTCATTAAACCATATCCAAACTAGACAAACCATCCATTAAACCATATCAAAACTAGACAAACCATCCATTAAACCATATCCAAACTAGACAAAATATGCATTAAACCATATCCAAACTAGACAAACCATCCATTAAACCATATTCAAACTAGACAAACCATCTATTAAACCATATCCAAACTAGACAAACCATCAAACCATATCCAAACTATACAAAATATCTATTAAACAATATCCAAACTAGACAAACCATCTATTAAACCATATCCAAACTAGACAAACCATCCATTAAACCATATCCAAACTAGACAAACCATCTATTAAACCATATCCAAACTATACAAAATATCTATTAAACAATATCCAAACTAGACAAACCATCTATTAAACCAAATCCAAACTAGACAAACCATCCATTAAACCATATCCAAACTATATAAACCATCTATCAAACCATATCCAAACTAGACAAACCAAATATTTAACCATATCCAAACTAGACAAACCATCCATTAAACCATATCCAAACTATACAAACCATCTATTAAAACATATCCAAACTAGACACACCATCTATTAAACCATATCCAAACTATACAAACCATTCATTAAACCATATCCAAACTATATAAACCATCTATTTAACCAAATCCAAACTAGACAAACCATCTCTTAAACCATATCCAAACTATACAAACCATCTATTAAACCATATCCAAACTAGACAAACCATCTATTAAACCATATCCAAACTATACAAACCATCTATTAAACCATATCCAAACCATGCAAACCATCCATTAAACCGTATCCAAACTATACAAACCATTCATTAAACCATATCCAAACTAGACAAACCATCTATTTAACCATATCCAAACTATACAAACCATCTATTAAACCATATCCAAACTACAAGAACCATCATCCACTATACCGAAATCGGAAAATTTTTGTTCAAAATTAATAACAGAATGTTTAGACATAAAATTTTATGAGATATCCATAACATAATTTCAAACTAAATTTGTAAATTTGAAAGATTTTCATTCCTATGAGAATGTTGGGTTTCTCCTTAATAGTGGAAAATAGTCTGTATATCAGCTACTTTAATATTTATATGTATTTTCAAATACTTCAAAGTTCTCTGAGAGTAGTTTTCTTATTTTATTTTTCCCAACTTTTCTGTTTTGAGTGTTAGAAACCTTAATGATGCTTTCAAGAAATTACTAACCAAAAATATTGTAAAATTTACATTAAAAATTACATAATTTGATAAGCAGGGACTGCTTTTTAATCCTTATTTTTCCTAACTTTTCTGTTTTGAGTGTTAGAAACCTTTATGGGAGTGTTCTCAGAAACATTATAAGAGGGTATAGGCTGACATTGAATTAAATTCAATATCGATCGCTACTAATCTTATTTTTATCTGTGAATTTGTCACGCCATTAAGTATAAAACATTGTAAAACATTTTCTCCTTATAGACCCATCAGATGAAAGTAAAATTACATCGATAACGAATTCAATTTGACATCAGCGCCTTTACCCCTTTAATTTTTCGCAAACACTCCCTTTAATGATACTTTCAAGAAATTATAAACCCAAAATATTGTAAAATTTATTTCTAAAATACGTAATTTGGTAAGAAAGATTTTTAATCCTTAATTTTCAATATTTTCCTGTTTAAAATGTTAAAAAAAAACTTTATGAACCATTCAAAAACTTACAAACCAAACCGTAAAATTTACGTTTAAATATACATTTTTGGTAAGTAGGGATAGCTTTTTAATCCTTATTTTCAATAACTTTTCTGCTTAGAGTATTAAAAACCTTACTGGTGCTTTCAATAAATTACAAACCAAAAATATTGTAAAATTTACATTTAAAATACGTAATTTGGTAAGTAATTCAGAAAGTTTTCTGTTTTGAGGGTTAAAAATTTTAAAACCATCTCAATTCATCTTTTCTTACCATTTTGTTTTTATTTTAAAAATATTTATTTGTGAGAAAATGCTAATTCTACAACGTTTAGGATATTAATAGCTGAGGAATAAGTGCTTTATCCCACAACAGACAAAAGACAGGAATGATTTGGTTTAAAAAAGTTTTAACCTCTGGTAACCATTTTTAGTTTTTAGATTTATTTTTCGACTTTTTTCCTCCTATAACTCCTCCTCTCCTTACCCCTCTCCTATAACTCCTCCTCACTCCTCCTCCTCTCCTTACCTCTCTCCTATAACTCCTCCTCACTCCTCCTACTCTCCTTACCCCTCTCCTATAACTCTTCCAATAACTCCTCCCCATTCCTCCTCTCCTTACCCCTCTCCTACTATATTGAAAAAGTTCTTTAGTTTATATCTCTTCTTTGTCTTTACTAAGCTTTTTCTTCCCACCGAATTCACCTCCCAGCCTAAAACAATTAATATAAAAATAATAAAACAATTGATCAGTGCTATAGAATCTACAGTGGTCTCCAAAAAAATAAGGAATACACCAACGACTTTAATCTTCTAAAGATTGCTTCAATATTGTCTTTCTGTTACATAGTTTTATGATAATTATTTAGATGTGGATCAAGCCTATGCATACTTATAAAGTTTTACAAATTTCTTTCATAAAAAAACTACAATTTTCTTTTTTTGGTGATTTCATACAAAAAAAAATAAACTTGATTAACCATTCAAGGATTGGGAACTTCATATTTATCTCTCATTACCATTTGAAATTAGTTTCTATAAATCGTTGAACGTTAGCAGAATTGAACGCAATAATAAACTTTGTACTGCATGATCAATAAGATAGATCAATTAGGATTCGTAACAAAAAGCTTTATCATTTATGGAACCTTTACTAAAGCTATAAATAATGAAAAGCCATTAAACACTTTCAGAAATTAAGAGCGAAACCTTTCTTTGCCGATTTTTATTTAAATCCACCCCCGACATACTAGAATTGAATGCAATAATGTACAACTTTTCTTTGTTCTGCATGATAACCAATAATCAACAGAATCATTGTTGTTCTTCATTTTTCTTAGACCGAGAACGGGTCTAAATTACGATTTTCGGGACTAATTAGAAAATTTCATTAGAATGAATCATTTTGAAAAATAACATAAGGCTTATATAAGAAGCTTCTTGCGGAAAATGATAAGTTTATCGAGTATTAAGGGTTTATTTTTGTGTTAAAGATTAGAGATAATCTAATATGATATGGGACGCTCTGTATGTTATTAAAGATAGTTATAAAATGTACCCTGGACAATTTTTCAGAGATATATTAGGTATGATAGAATACAGTACTATTATTTGTATAGCTAGGTATGTTCAGACTTTTTTTTAACCTCTTCGTTAACGGTTGGCTAAAACCGTTCAATAGGCCAACTTTTTAGGTTTACATTCGTTCTTAGCTAAGAACAATGAACATCAATTCAGTTACAGTATTTTCTGTTTTAATTTTTAAGTTACCAAATCTCAAATTTATTAAAGATTGTTGATGGAGATCTTTTTGTTCCTTAAAAATTTCAAAATGAACAGTTTTAGCCATTCATTAACAGAATTTTTAAGGAACCTTTGTCCAGCCCTAGTTATTAAATATTGCAGAGAGTGAAGATTATGTTTTCATTTGGGATTGGAGATCCTATAAAATTGTTCCTCCATCATTTTTTTTCTGAACATCGTTTACAAAAAATGTGGTTTGTTCGGAAAAATTTGTTCTTTAACAAAAACGATGCCCATCTCTACCTGGTATGTAATATAGATAGATTATGACCTGGTTCATGTCTAAGAGGTTCTGGATTAGCTGTGTAAATAGCAATATGCTGCACATCTCTCCAGTTCAGCTCTGGATTCGCCTCTGAACAGTTATTCTTAGATTTTACAATTATTAATGCTCCAGAGGGATATCTATTTTTATCTATTTCCCCCCCATCCCTTCCGTAAAAACAGTAGTCCCGTTTGGTTAAAATTCTGGTTTTTTAATAAAATGAGTAATAAGCAGAGAGGGTATCAAAAAAAGGCTAAAAACTTGCAAGTTAAAATATTTTTTTTCAAGAGACTAAATTTGAGAAATAGAAAATTCTTTTTTTCTTTATTGATATGTAAAATTTTCATCTAAGGGTCATGTTTTATTGGTTTAAAGTTGGGATAATATAAGATTATTAGAAAAAAATTCTAATTTATTATTCTGGTAAAAAGTATCATAAAGGAGTAAAACCTTGCTGGTTAATGACCATGAACTTTTCATTTCCTCCACTCCACAAACGAGTCCTCGGAAATCATATTTTTACCCATGAAAATACAAACCTAATGCTAGAGCACAGACTGCAGCTGCTAGTGGGGCAGATGCAGAGGTTCCTGTATGGGCTGAGGTACATAAATGGTCTCTACGTAACCTAAATAATATAGTTTTTAATTAAGACCTAAAATTTCTATTGTCTCAGTCCCCCCTTTCAAATTACTGAAACATTAGATTAAACTATTTTTTTCTATCATTGACGAAAGAGTTCAGGCAATTTTTTTTCAAATCTGAGATGTTCAAAAGGGTTTTGACAAAATTCTTCTAGACTTGAGATGCTTTCACAAACCCTTCCCAGCATCTTAGATCAAGATTTCTTTTTTATAAAAGCAATTGCCTGAACGGTATCAGGGAAAAACATTTTTATTTTTGAGGTTGAAATGTAAAACCCTGGCTTGAATTGCTAGAACTTATAATGCATTGACCTGGGCAGCCTGTTCTTTCCATTCTTTTAGATAATTAAGGTTATTTTTCAGTTTTCATGTTACTCACAAATGTCTATGAAATCAGAGGCCAAACTTAAAGAATTTTGAGCCGCTGCTTAAATTTGAGCCGCAGCTCAAATATGGCAGGTTCCACTTAAAATTGTATTAAATTTTTCAAGGGTTAAGCCGCCGCTCAACTGAAACCGGTTTTTGAAGGTTTTGAAATGCGACTTAAATTAATTACATTCGGACACTGAATAATTACAAAATCTTATTCTTTTTTATTATTTTTTCTTCTTTTTAGGCTTTATCTTCTGGAATGTTTAATTTTTGTGCAACCCAGGTCTAATAATGCAGACCTCCAATGATAAATCTACCTTGCATCCTGATCTACTGTTGTAATACTTGCATCTTGTCCAGGTGTTCCAGAACTATATGTTGTAGCTAGAGTACTAGAACACTCCTCAAGATACCAAGGTTTTAAACCTCCCTTAGAACAAAATAGATGAATAAATTTAAGACTTTGATTTAAGATAAGGGTATATATTTAAATTTGAGGAATAACCAACAATTGATATCACACTACAGGGTTTTTTACCTTAAACAAATTTTGATGCAATTTTGCCCACATTTTAAAGCCATATTGGGCAAATGATGATGTATGCATGTGTACTGTCTATTATTGTTTGAAATGATTGTTACCTTTCGAAAAAAAATTTTGAAAACATTTAAATTTCATTTTATGAATGATATTTGGGCAATCGTTTCCATGTAGATTGCCTAAGGACAAGCAAAAATGTGCAATATTTGTGCAAAATGGTTTTTAAATTTTGCTGGAAACCTTGCTTTATAATTTTTCAAGTCCCATTTCTAATATCGGAAATATATCCTCCTGAAATTATAAATTCTTGTTTAAAATTTTCTTTGAAAATTAATTTCAACCAGGCTTAAACAGTGTTTAATAAACTCAAAACATAATTCTCATCTATCACTCAAATTAATGTTATAATGAGAAACTAAATGAATACAGGCTTGTTTGAAATTTCATCAAAAAATTTATCTAATTTTGTAGTTTGATATTTGTTGTCATTCAACATGCGAACATTTAAAGTTTTAATATCCTGGAGGATTGCTTTTAATTTGATACTTTTAGATATAATATATAAAAAATGACCAAAGAAAGTTCAAACCACAAGAGAATCAAATTAAGTATTAATATGATAGAATTGGCTTCAACTCTTTAAGTAGTGCTGAACAAAGTTCACTGAAGAATTATAATTATCTATCATTAGCACTTGCGCATTGAAAAAAACTGCTTTATGATTGATTAACAGTAATAAAACATTGTTATAAAGGGAACAAATTAAAAAAAAACTTTTAGGTGTGGTGTGCCTGTAACTGGGCACTTTAGTCATCAGCTGAAAACTTAAGAATAAAATATCCTTAAACCTGATCAGTTAATTGATCTGGAGATTAAAACCATGAAGAGAACAAGAGATTAAAAAAAAGATTGAATCAAGGATTAATCCTGATATCCACCATTCAAAAGTTCCCAGCTCTGTTAACATTATCATTTTACTTTAATAAGTTACCGTTTCTTAATGACAACATTAACAGAATAGATTTTAGAAACCGTTAATTTTAAAAACTTGCTGCTCGTTAACAGAACCTTGCCCATCTCTAGGTGTACCTGGGTTGCAGAGGATATGGAGAGAGTGAATACACTGTTTGTGTATCCATCACAGTTACAGTTATCTATATGATGACCTCCATTCCCGCTTGCCCATACGAATAGAGATCCCTACGCAAGAGCAAGGTATTTATAATTTTTAGAACTTCCGCACTGTTCACAATCACATTTATTAATACTATTACCTAAAAATATTACTAACTTTTCCCTTAAAAACAATTGTTCTTCTAATTTCAAGTAAAACCCAAAGTTTTTAACATTCCTAACATTTAAAGGAATTAATGAATTTTAAGAAAAAAAGTAGCCCTGGTTTAATAGTGATATATTGTTGCGCAATTGAAGAGATACATATTTCGTTAAATAGAAAGATTTAATGTTAAATTCCGATTGTATGTTTGTTTAATTTTTTCAGCCAACAAACCCTCCTTGCCGGTCACTCCCTTTAACTAAAACATTGTTAAGAATATCGACCCACAAATAATTTGACGAATCCTGGCCAAAAAAAAACATTTTTAAAACTCCCATTTACAATATTCAAAAAGAAGAAAAAAAGATATATAGATCTAACTATCTTGAAAAAAGAATTGAAGGGAACTCTCGCTGATAAAAAAGATAACCTACAATTATAATTAACCCATTAAAGGGACTGTAAGCGTAATTCAAAGGGATCCTTCATGCAAAGAAGGCAATGCCTGATTTTCGAAAATACCCTTTGTATTAGAATATGATTTCTAATTAGATATCAATGTTTATACTTTACTAAACTGATTCTTTTCAATTATGGCTTCTTTTTAAATTGACTTGCGCATCTCTTCTGCAGGAGAACATTAAGAAATTTCAGATATGAAAATTTTAGAAGTTAATCAAGACCCATTAGAGTTCTATCTGATGTTCTTGTCTCGAGAATATGATATAAAACTTTATCAAACTTAAACGATTTATATATATAAAATTTTGTATAAAAATCGTAGGTTAAACAGATTTTATTCTTCAAATAAGCAACCAATCTGAAAACAACGATATCACAGAGGAACCTGATCAACTCCTAAAATGCTTAAGTTTTAGCCTCTACCCCCTTTCAATTTTCCTTTACAGTCCCTTTAAGTAAAAAAAGTGCAAAATTAAAACAGACTTGTTTTACCTTTCCTCCTCGTCCCTTGTTAATCCCGTTAATGAAAGCCTGCTTAGCAAGTGGTCCAGGACCATCTACTGTTTTACCTAAACAAACAAACTGTTCTCGTGTCTTACTCAATTATTTTTTTTCTGGTTGTTTTTAATTAACGACCATTTGAAAACCTTCATTATTTTGCATGAAAAGTGTTTGCATTAAAAAGATTTTAAATCCTAATTTTTTACGAACAAAAAGACTTTAAACAATTTAATTAGTCAAGAACCATTTTGTAATCCAAAATACAAACATGCAAGCCCATTATTTTCTTTTTATGTTCTATATTGAGAACAAATTAATATTTTACAAGGACTGATTAAAAACATTGGTTGTCTGTCTATTGAGTGTCTGCCTATTTACCCAATGTCTGGGCGATACAGTACAAACTGGGGCCGGAAAGGTTGACCCGGCTGGGAAATTCAAATGTACTACGGCTGCCCGTGAATGGAGAAAATTATTGCGGAAACCTTATATTTTCTTTCCTATTGTCCAATTAAGTGACACAAAATAAACTTAAGCAAATTTTTTTGTTTTTATTTGATTCATCTTAATAACCAACCCACCTTCTAATAGTACAATTGTAAGCCATCAAATTTTACATATATATTAAAAATTGTAACAATGAATAGCTCAAAATATTCATATTTAATCAAATATTTTGCCTGATTTTAAATTGTAAATTGAAAATTTGACAGGGTGATATATATCTTAATTAGTAATTAAATTGGGCCATATGATGACACTTTTTTCATAGACATAAAACACCAAAAGAATCAGGCCAGACACCTACACAAGGAAAAGGTTGCATATATATATATTTTTGTTATTAAACCATTGATTATTCAATATTTGATATTTAATTCCAATACAGATTTGACTGATTAAATGCATCCACTTTTTCACAACAGTATTTATTTATAAAATAAATTCAATATTGTTTTGTAACTTACAAGTAAAATTCTTGAATTTACGTCAAGCACTTAACAGCTGTTTACATTATTTATGTAAACTTGACGAGATTTCATTTAATTAATGGTTTGTACTTACAATGTTTAAACTACAAGCTGTGACATAATTCTTAAAACTTTCATAAACTAATAAAACATTTAAAACCTGTCAATTTTTCTAAATGCTTATTATACTTTTCTTTTTCATAAGATACTCTCTATATGATTAAATTTGAGATGTATTGCCTATTTTCCGTTTCTTGAAATGTACTGAAATATAATCTGTACAATGACAACAACGAGGATATGACATTGTATCTTTGACAAGGGGCTTTAATAAACCTGAGGCCAAATTTAAAGAATTTGAGCCGCGGCTCTAATTTAAGCTGCGACTCAAATATGGTTGGTTCCACTTAAAATTGTATTACATTTTTCAAGATTTAAAACGGAGGTCAATTGAAACCTGTTTTTAAGGGATTTGAGATGCGGCCTAAATTCATTAAATTTGGATATTGGCCGTAAAACATCTTGTAGAGTTATTAAGTAAATTCTTTAGTTTTCTGATAAAGTACGCCTTAAAAATTGTACTACTTTTAAATACAAGTTTTCACAAAAGCTTTGCAGAGTGGCGTATTTTAGTTATTCCAAAAAAATACATACTACCTCAGTGATAAGTCAGAAACAAATAGTAGGCTGAATAATTATTATGAAGAAATATTGGAGGCAAATTGTGATAATCAGGTTAAAATGGGGGAGAGGTAAATATGATCCAATTTTAGAAACTAATTACTGCATTCAGTTCCTAGCAATTAAGGGAAAACTGATTTTCAAGGTAAAGGGCAGCAAATATTTTTTAATTTTTAAAACTTGTCATCTCCCTTAGGTCCTAAGGAGGCAAGAGGCAAAGTCATATTCAAGGTAGAGGGAAGCAAATATGTTAAAATGTTTAACTTACCATCATCCTCAGGCCTCCAGAAGACGAGAGGGGCAAAGTGATTATGAAGGTTAATAGGAGAAGGGGTTAATATTTTATAATTTTTAAACTTACCATCATCCTTAGGGCCCAAGACCGGAGACAAAGGGACAAAGTCATGATCAAAATAAAAGTGGGGAGGGGGGGGGTAAATATTTTTCACGTTTTAAACTTACCATCGTCCTCAGGTCCCCAGGAGGCCGAGTATATATCTGGAGGTAAATTCAATTTAAACATTGTTCACATTTTTCTCAAATCTCAACATTGTTTCATAGTTTCTCAAACATGTAAGATAAAATATTTGAGATAATGTAATGTCATGTAATTAAACAGCTTGATACATGTCATTTTAAGAGGAGGGGTTAACATCTTTTTAAGTTTGTTGACTTTTAGTGAAATAGTAAGACGACAGTAAAGCAATCTTTTGTTGATTTGATGTAGTTCTAAAGTAAATAGTAGATTGAATATCAACTAATTACGTGAAATGGTTCTGTTTACAGTGCACAATTGCTATTTTTCATGTTCATTGGACTAATAAAATTCATAACTTGAGTTTAAAGTCGTCTCCTTCCTCCACACTTTTATGAGTATTACCGTATATTAATTTAAGAACAAACAAAAACTAATAAAAAAGGTATATTTCAAACTTTTTTGGCCTTTTTGTCAATTTCACTCAGACTTGCTATTAAGAGAAGTAATATTTGATATACAGTGAATTAGCTCCAGTAAACTAAAGAGAAGTAATATTTGATTATAGTGAATTAGCTCCAGTAAACTAAAGAGAAGTGTTTATTAAGATCTCAAGAAAATAAGCTTTAAAACATTAGGCCTGTTTGAAGACTTTTGAAATCAAACAATTTTCTTAAAATATGAATTTCAAAAAAATTACAGCTTTAAAAATTAAATAAAAAAAAGTAAAGGAATTGAGTTTTTGCCACAAACTCTGATTTTCTAATCACTATATCTTTGGAACCAAACGTTGCATACCTTAGATATTTCAAACTATGTATTCTGTTAGATCACTGAGTTTGAAATATCAAAGGTTTACAACATCAAGTTCTAAAGATATTGAGGTTTAAATATTTGATTTTGTTCCAACGACTCAATTCCTTTATCATGTATAAAAATGAAATAAAAAAAGTAAATTGATCATGTATGAAAAGAATTTTTGATCATGATTTGTTTTATTTCACTATAGTAAAGAAAAGAGGTTGAAACTTTTGTATAAAATAGCACTTATCTTCAACACCTGAACTATATCTATATAATAGGAACGTTCATAATAATTGGTCCGATATCCAACAAAGAACCTGAGTTCTTGTCAAAAACTCAAATTTTCTAACCACTATTTCTTTGCAACCTGATGGTGCAAACCTTTGATATTTCAAACTTATATTATTTGATCTAACAGAATTCATAGTTTGAAATATCTAAGGTCTACGACATTTGGTTACAAAGATATTGGGATCAGAAAATCAGAGTTTGTGGCAAAGACTCAATTCCTTTACTTATTCTCTTATGATTGAACAAAACAAACGTTACAACCTCTGAGCTGAAAACTTTAGAATTGGATTCCCTTAATACCAACCACTTAATCTGAATGTCCTCTATGGACACTTTTGATTACTGCTTAATCCTCGTTTTTGAATATATACTGGATTCCGACCAACAAGAGTTTTTTCATTAAATGGCGCTCAAAATTTCAAATTTCCTCTCTTCTAATTTGCTGTTCGGTTTTCCACCGACGCTCTGATTTGTTGCATTAAAGATACTTTCCTAGATACAAACTAAAGATTAAAATAGTTTTAAGAAAAAAAAGAGGAGATCAAGCATTAGTCTCGATACCCAAAGTTCTAAAGTTTTCAGCTCTGTTCTCCATATATCCCACATACAACCGAATATTTTATGTAATGTTTTGATGAATTGTTCCTATATGAGATGGGTTAAGGGATAGGCTTCTTGCTTCCACAGCATCATTCACCATACCATCCAGCATACGTACACCTAGATACCAGGCATACATTAGTTTTTAACAACATAGGGCTGTACATCATTCAACATACCATCCAACATACGTACACCTAGATACCAGGAATACATTAGTTTTTAACCACATAGGACTGTACATCATTAAACATACCAACAAACTTATGTACACCTAGAAACCAGGCATACATTAGTTTTTAACCACATAGGGCTGTACATCATTCACCATACCATCCAGCATATGTACACCTAGATACCAGGCATACATTAGTTTTTAGCAACATATGGCTGTACATCATTCACCATACCATCCAACATACGTACACCTAGATACCAGGGTTTTTAACCACATAGGACTGTACATCATTAAACATACCAACAAACTTATGTACACCTAGATACCAGGCATACATTAGTTTTTAACAACATAGGGCTGTACATCATTCAACATACCATCCAACATACGTACACCTAGATACCAGGCATACATTAGTTTTAACAACATAGGACTGTACATCATTCACCATACCATCCAGCATACATACACCTAGATACCAGACATACATTAGTTTTAACAACATAGGGCTGTACATCATTCACCATACCATCCAGCATACGTACACCTAGATACCAGGAATACATTAGTTTTTAACAACATAGGACTGTACATCATTCAACATACCATCCAGCATACGTACACCTAGATACCAGGCATACATTAGTTTTAACAACATAGGGCTGTACATCATTCAACATACCATTCAGCATACGTACACCTAGATACCAGGCATACATTAGTTTTAACAACATAGGACTGTACATCATTCACCATACCATCCAGCATACATACACCTAGATACCAGACATACATTAGTTTTAACAACATAGGGCTGTACATCATTCACCATACCATCCAGCATACGTACACCTAGATACCAGGCATACATTAGTTTTAACAACATAGGACTGTACATCATTCACCATACCATCCAGCATACGTACACCTAGATACCAGACATACATTAGTTTTAACAACATAGGGCAGTATTAAACATACCATTCAACATACGTAGTATGAACACTTGGACACCAGGATTACATTAGATTTTAGCATATATAGGGCTGGGCATTAATATTACAAGATATATTTTGTGCACTATCTTGTTCTGTAGTATGCTATGTATGCTGTACAACTTGATCTAGCCGCCTAAAAGTTGACTGTGCACTCAAAATAAATTGATAAATTAATGTATATTGTATATATATGCATAAAAAATTGTTTATTTTATGTTTAATCTTCCAAAATAGAAACTCCGGAGAATTTTAAAGATGGATTTTGCAATTTTCTCTTTAATTCTGCACTCACAGCTCAACTACCCTAACTACCCGTCACCCCCTTTAACAGAATTTAATTTTAATATTTAAAAATCTTAAAATCATTTGCATACGTTAGCCCAGCCTTACTTTTTAGCATAGGTATTACGCTAGCATATCTTTTAAGTATTGGTATTAGGGCTTGGCAATATTCAAATAAAAAACTGAAGAAAAAATTTAATTTCGTTTATAAAATTACATTTCCAAACAGAAAAATCACTGTTGGTAAAAATTAATAGTTGCTTAAAAGGGCAGCCTGTTTTGAATTCAAACACGAATACAGCATGAATACTTTTTAGAATAAGCACATAGATCCATACTGTAATAAAATATAAAGTTTTCAACAAAAATCATGAAGGAAAAAACATTAATCACAAAAAAAAATAATCCGAAAAATAATAAAAAATATGTTTTAAATTATTCTCTGATAAGTCTACTCAATATTGTAAATTCCCTATTTCATTTTTATAAAGCTTTAAATTTACGATTTAATTACTAAAGGAAATGTTAACGAATACAAATAAAATAAACATGAGGCCGAATTTAAAGAATCTTCTATCTGAACTGGACTGTAGATATAATTTCAAGTACTCCTCCATTATAAGAGTGGCATGTCCAATTCATAAATAATGATATCAAATCTATATTTATACTGAAGTCAGTATTGATTATGTATATTAATAATGTTTAGCTTTTTGGAAAGCCTATAGCATAATAAAACGGATTGCAAAAGTTTTTCAAAACAATTATTTGCAAATTATTTGCATACAACCTGTCAACAAAATTTACACAATTTTAGTTTTCTTAATTACACATCAGGTTATTTAAAATTTTGCAATTTTTTTTGGCATATTTAGAACGGTATGGTCATAGAGAATAGAATATATAGAGAGGAATTAAAAGAATCTCTCGGTATGAATTTGTTCAGTCCCTTTCAGCCTGAAAGGGAGTTCAAAATGTACAAATCATGTAAATGTTCACAAATTATATGCAGTAGAGTACATTAATACAGTATGTTCCCTAGACTATCCATTTCAATTTCAATTTTTTTAAACTGTTAAATAAACTTTATAATGAATTAGGTGAATAAAAACATCATTTGATTTATAGTTATAACGGAAAATCATCGTTTGTAAAGTGGAAGGCATAGAGTCTATGTGAAATGATCATTGGTCAATCATGAAACCAGCCTATTTCATAATTTTGTTTTCTTTTAACAATAATTTTAGATTTTCCATAAAATGATATTCCAGGGCCCAACAGGTTATATAGCATAAATATGTGAAGTACACCTGCAGTATGGAAACAGTACAACAAAATGGCCGTTTTACACTTTTTTCTAGTAAATTCCTCTCTATATATTCTTTTCTCTATGGGTATGGTCAAGGGCTTTTGAAAGATGTATATCATTTTATCATTGTTTTACAAACATTTTTACTATGTAACTAGATTTGGCAAAACCAAAAATTCAAGGGGGCTCAAATTGACCTGCCCCCCCCCAGCATATCCTGGTTTTAAGTACCCCAGCAGGGATAGGGTTAAATAAAATACATGCGTAATTTCAAGTGACCCTTCCATTTATAGAGTGGCAAGTCCGACGTACCTTTGAAACCTTTATTTCTCCATCGTTTCTGAAGGAATTGAAATGCATGAGTCACTTTTGTAAACAAACCACAAATAAAAGTTATTAGTTTTTGAAATAAGATACATGTATATCTAATGCAATACTTAATCAGACAAATCTTTGAAGGGTATTGTTGTGAATCAGAATTGAAGTCACTTTAAACCTCTTAATTGATTCTATATTAATTAAACTGCTTTTTAGGTTTGTGAACGTTGGAAAAATGAAAAAAAGAAATACAAAATGATTTTTAAAAAAGATAATGAAGAGCTTTAAAAGTATTGCCTCTAAAATAATGAATTCAAGGTTTTCTTCAACAAATCTCCAGTCCCCCCCTGCCTGCCCCCTTCCTAGGGCCTGTGCACCCAGGCCCCCCTGTATGCCCCTACACGTTACTGATTTAAAATGTGACTTAGAATGCGTTCCTGATTTTAATGTTCTTTTTAAGCAATTTACGTTCGTTCCACATTCGTTCTTTTAATAATCGTTAAAATATTTTTAATAACGCGTTCTATGTGCTAGTTCTTTTTTTTAGAATGATTGGATTGTTCTGGATAATTTTGTTCGTTCTTGTGAAAGAATGATCTCTACCCAGTAATGACGCTCAGCGAGGGGGGGGGGGAGACCAGAACTCCTCAACTGGTAATCACCGCCACCCAAATGTGTTTTGCGGTAAGCGCGCTCCTCAATTGGTAATCTCCACCACCTCAATTGGTAATAAGCCAAAAAAAAAGCGTAACATTAAATAAGTTATTTCTTAGAAATAAGACTATATTGACAAATCGGGACACAACAAAAATTGATAAGCTCTTTTGAGGGAGGTTCCATTGGAGGAAAGGGGGGGGGGAGAGAAAATATTCCTGTCAGAAATGTCTAAGAGATAACCCCTATATTAATCTAACTAGATTTCAAATTGTTCAAATAAATTGTTGCAAGGCAGATTGTAAAGTTCTCTGGTCCTGCTTAAAATTAGCAATAAATCTGAGTGAAAGAGATTTACTGGGTTAGTTTAACAATTTATGAAACCTTGTTCCTTATATTGGATTTCTAGATACAGGGTGTTCCTTATATTGGATTTCTAGATAGGAGTATACAAGGTGATCCTTATATTGGATTTCTAGATACAGGGTGTTCCTTATATTAGACTTCTAGATAGGAGTATACAAGGTGATCCTTATATTGGATTTCTAGATAGGAGTATTCAGGGTGATCCTTATATTGGATTCTAGAGAGGTGTATACAGGGTGATCCTTATATTGGATTTCTAGATAGGTGTATACAGGGTGATCCTTATATTGGATTTCTAGATAGGAGTATACAGGGTGATCCTTATATTGGATTTCTAGATAGGAGTATACAGGGTGATCCTTATATTGGATTTCTAGATAGGTGTATACAGGGTGATCCTTATATTGGATTTCTAGATAGGTGTATACAGTTGTTCCTTATATTAGATTTCTAGATAGGTGTATACAGGGTGATCCTTATATTGGATTTCTAGATAGGAGTATACAGGGTGATCCTTATATTGGATTTCAAGATAGGAGTATACAGGGTGATCCTTATATTGGATTTCTAGATAGGAGTATACAGGGTGATCCTTATATTGGATTTCAAGATAGGAGTATACAGGGTGATCCTTATATTGGATTTCTAGAAGAACTGGGTCATTGGCTTCATAGGAACGAGAGTGGTACCTCCAATACAAGTAACAGAAAACAGTCTTGGATCAAAGAAGTATGAAACAAGGCCTTCTCCAGAATGAAAAGCGAATATGACTCTTTTAGACTATTTTATGAATTGTGCAGAGGCACCCTGTAAGTCTCAATTCCTTTAACTGTCTGTTGTTTCCATGATTTTACTGTTTGTTATCACTTGCAGTTTAATTTTTAACTTCTAACTCTGTTATTGCATCATGTTTCAAATTAGCTTTAAGGAGAAACTCAAATCTTCAAAGTAGAAAATAATAAAGTAATCTTGAAAAAATTTAATAATTTACTCAAATCAAATAAGAAAAAAAAGTTATTTTATTAAGAAAACATCAAACATGAAGGAGGAAGATTATTGAAGGGACAATTTTAATCAACCTGCAATGTAAAGAGCGTCAGGTCTGATTATCAATGGTAGCCTTTCGAATTCATTTCTGTTTTTCCATAGAGATGCTTATAATTGTTACTAACTACAGTGATTACCAGAAAACTCTGGAATAGAAAGACGACTTTTAGAATCAAGTTACAACTTTGAAAAGTCCAATGAGCATTATAAACAGAAATTGTGAAGTGTAAACAGACCCATTTCACTAAATTATTGATTTAGTAAAACTATTTGCTTTGTAAAAACATTAGTATTGGTATAATGTCGCCTTCCTATTCCTTTGTTTTCTGGTTATCACTGTATAAAAAACTATGAAAACTTTGAAAATATGATTTTCCATTTTCCAGAAGTCTCAGAAAATAAATATTTTCATGTGGTTTTTTTAAAAACTCCGTTTTACATGAAATATTAGGAAATTTAGGAATTCTAGAACAGTACCTTAAAGCAATAAGAAATTGAGTCTTTGCCACAAACCTACATGTTTGCAACCCAATGTCATAGATTAAATTATCTAAACTTGAAATATCAAAGATATAGGGATTCGAATATTTGAGTTTGTTGCAAAGACTTAATTACTTTAGCAAAAAAAAACGTTCATGAAAATAGAAAATAGAAGACGACTTGAAATTATGTCTACAGTTCCTTTAACATTTAAAAATAGGTTTCACTTTTGTTGTGGGAATTTAAAAGTGCTTTTTTTTCAAAGGAAAAAATAAATACCTTTTTGTTTGTGTATAGAAGTAGGAAAGAGAACAAATGATCAAAGGGTGAAAATTTTATTATTGTGTTCAAAATTTTAAAAAGAGAGAAATGAATTATAAAAAAATATGATGAAAAGATGAAAAGTATAAAAGGGACTATACACATAAATCATGGTCCTTCACATGTAGTATGAAAACTACGATTTACAATGTATACTCAGCGGTTTTATAATGAAGAAACAATGAAGGAAATTGTCAGAATTCAACATGTTTTATGACAATCGGCAATATATTCCTCAATGTTGCTCAGAATGAGGTTTAAAGGTACTGGTTTTAATCAAATATGCCTCTCATTAAATTAACTGCAGGGGCTCACTTGAAAATACGTGTACACTCCCTTTAAGGAAATTTGAACGTATTTTGTATTCATCTTTTTCATAAATAATCTCCAATACACAGAACACATAAAACGAGAAAAAAAACATAATAGAATTATAAAATGATGAATGAAGTTACAGAAAAAGGAACATAAAATAGACGAAAGGCTTCATAAGCTTTACAAAACAATCAAAAAAGATAAATATTTTTTGAATTTTACTTTTGTAGTCTTCATTTCAAACATTTCAAACATCATACAGCAAATAACATCCTGTCTGAATCGAAATATGTTCAGTCATATTTTTATGTCTAATTCAAAATCCGTCGCATAAACAGCCTGAAAAACTTTATAACTAAAATATGAAACACTAACAAAAAAGTTAAAAACATGAAATATGAAAAATCGTACAAATCCTAAAAATGTTTTTTTTACTTATTCTGCAATATGTTTAACTATAAATGTCTGATTATGATAATAATACCTTTTTTAATATACATTATAGGCTAATATGTTGAGAATATGTTACCTCCTATACTAGCGCAGCATTATATACTAATATGTTAAGAATATGTTCCTCCTATACTAACATTATATACTAATATGTTAAGAATATGTTACCTCCTATACAAACATTATATGCTAATATGTAAAGAATATGTTACCTTTTATACTAACATTATATACTAATATGTTAAGAATATGTTACCTTTTATACTAACATTATATACTAATATGTTAAGAATATGTTACCTTTTATACTAACATTATATACTAATATGTTAAGAATATGTTACCTCCTATACAAACATTATATGCTAATATGTAAAGAATATGTTACCTCCTATACAATCATTATATGCTAATATTTTGCTAATATATGTTACCTCCTATTCTCGCATTGTACGCTAATATGTTGCTAATATGTTACCTCTTATACTAGCATTATATACAAATATGTTACCTCCTATACTAGCATTATATACTAATATGTAAAGAATATGTTACCTCCTATACAAACATTATATACTAATATGTTAAGAATATGTTACCTCCTATACAAACATTATATACCGGGTGGCCAAAACTTTTTTGAACAAATCCGTACATTTTCAGAAGAAATCCGTACAATCCGTACAATTTTCGAAAAAAAATCTGTACAATCCGTACAATTTTTTTTTAAACCAATCCGTACAATCCGTACAATTTTTTAAAACCAATCCGTACATTTTTTTAAAAATCCGTACATTTTTTTTGTTACCTTTTATACTAACATTATATACTAATATGTTAAGAATATGTTACCTCCTATACAAACATTATATGCTAATATGTAAAGAATATGTTACCTCCTATACAATCATTATATGCTAATATTTTGCAAATATATGGTACCTCCTATTCTCGCATTGTACGCTAATATGTTGCTAATATGTTACCTCCTATACTAGCATTATATACAAATATGTTGCTAATATGTAACCTCCTATACTAGCATTATATACTAATATGTTAAGAATATGTTACCTCCTATACTCGCATTGTTTGCTAATATGTTGCTAATATGTTACCTCCTATACTAGCATTATATACAAATATGTTAAGAATATGTTACCTCCAATACTAACATTATATACTAATATGTTAAGAATATGTTACCTCCTATACTAGCATTATATGCTATTCCAACTCCACAATAATCATTGTATGCCACAGCTGCAACTTCCCCAGCACACCTACATAAGAATAATTTATGCAAAAAAAGTTATAAATATGCTGCTGCATTGAATTAACTAGGGCAGAGTCCAAAACTAAAGAACGAAAAGTTTTGACTTAAATTTTAAGTTCATGGTTAAATACCACTTCTGACTTAATTTAAACTGAACTTTAACCGTGAGGTTAAATATTTAACCCTCTGTGGTTAAATATTTAACTCGCCGAAATCGACGAGTTAAAATTTAAACACAGGGTTAAAATCTTGAAATCCCGCAATCCCTATTTGTCTATCATAAAAACCTGGATAAATTTCACGTTTTAGATTTATTAATGTTTGCATGTAAACCCAAAATACGGTTGTAACTGGAAATATGTTTTTTCCGTCACGTAAATAATTTAAAATTTAAAAACAGCTGATTATCGATAGTTATGTAATAATTCTCCGTAAATCCTTTTCTCTGATTGGTTCAGATTTTTCCCGGGAAATTCAAATTTAAAATTGAGAAAGTTTAATATTTAATCTCCTGTTCAACGAAATAACCAACCTTAAATTCCCTACTTTTTTATTTCCAGGGAGGATAATTACTTATCCTCCCTATTTACAGGGAGGATAATTACTTATCCTCCCTCTTTACAGGGAGGATAAGTANACTTCGCCTTGGGCCTCCTCGACCTTTTTGGGGTTCTAAACCTCCCTCGCTAAGCACTTGAGGTTTAGAACCCCAAAAAGGTCTTGGAGGCCCTCGGCTAAGTGGTTTTCCCCTCAATTTAATTATCCTCCCTTAATCTCCCGGTTAAGTAGTAATTAATAGTTATAAGTAGCTACTCATTATTTTACAGAACTTTTAACCTCGAACTTAAAATTCGCGCATTCTTTAGTTTTAGACTCTGGAAACATTTTTCAGTCTAAATTAAAAATCTTTTATGAAAACCTTCATGATAATTACATCATAGTTAATGCCGTTACTAAAAATATGGAAAATTAATGAAAAGTTATCTAAACAGAACCTTCAGAACTTAGCAAAAAACAAACTGAATTCTGAAAAGTTGTTCTTTTGAATGGTTTTATTTTTAGGTAACCATTAACAAAAGGTTAAAAAAAAGTCTGAAAGTGTCCAACCTTTGACAAAAGAGCTATGTATATGAAAATCGCAAATCTAATAATTTAATTGCGAACAATCTAAAAAATGAATTCAAAAACAAAACTTATTCAAATTGGAAAATTTAGTGGTGCCACTCGACAGTTGAAAAACCTTATTTTTTACCTTGTTCCATGTTTATTATCCCCATTATCCTGAGGCATTGGATCATCATCATTATCATTTATATCCTTAACACCATAATCATTATTAGGAGCATGTTTACTAATTACCGAATAAACTCCGTCCTCCTTTCTGATTTGCAAAATAATACTTTTTGGTTTTAGCAAGTCAACTTATGGCTTGATATGATTTGGGCAGCGCTTTCTTTTAAAGATTTTGAACAATATATCCAGAAAAATGTCCTTTAAAAATTATTTACCCCCCCCCCCCCACCCCCATCTAAAAGTATCTATGTTTTCCTGGATTTATCAGGATTGTTGGCACATATTGTAAAAAAAATTATTAATTGCGGTATTGGGAAAAATATATGAGAATGATTTTATTGGTTAAAAAGCATTAAAGAGGGGAAACAAATTGCTGCATTTGGAAAAAATAAATGAAAATATTCTTTTTGTTGAAAAGCGTTAAATTTTCCCCCAATATTCAAAATTAGTTTTCCCATAGGGACTGGAGGGGGTAGTTCTTCAAAATATATACCCATTGAAAAATATTTACCCCAGCCTACCTTTGATGCCAGAGGATCATAGTTCTGTGCAAGATCCGGATGATTATGCTGGATACCGTCATCAAGTATAGTAACAACTACACCCTTCCCTGTGAAACCTAGATCCCAAGCAGGCTACAAACCAGAATATTTCGATAGAAATTATTATTTATGCAGAATTGAAATTATAATGTTGTTGTAATTAACTATGAATCACTACAGCTGCAGTTATATAAACAAACAAGCACCAAAAAGTGTATGGAAAATTTTTCAGGAGTAATTTCATGTGTTTGTTGATAAATCATTTTCAGCAAATCAAGCCTAGTTTTGTGAAGATGCTATTTGGGGTAATAAATATTTAGTGCTAGATGTCAAGAAATTTATAATGGTTTTAAATTAGGGACTTTTGTTTTAATCTTTAGCAACCCTCCATTTTAAGAGACACATGTTTCATTTACAACAGTAACCTTTAAACCTCTATCTGATAAATGATGTGGAAAATATCATCATATTTCCAAGTGTTTCATTATAATAATTTTCCCAATTGCTACAACAGTCCCTTTAACAGCAGGAAAGATATAACCTCAATGGGCCCCAATTTATCAGGAAAAAAAATCTTTAGCAATAAAAACAACACAATTTAGAAAGCTCATGATTTGTACAACATATTTAGAATATTGAGTAAAAAATTTACAAGAACACCCAAATTTCCATACTTTTAGTTTATTTCGAAATAATTACGTTCCTTGACATTCATATCAGATCCATCCTTTGCACCATGATTAAGGAACCATTGATCCCTAAATAGAAAATTTTATCAGGGGTATATATTTTTCATCAAATCTGTTTTTTTCCACAAGACATCAAGTTTTATAGGGCCTTAATTTGATTTTACTTAATTTTTACAGAAATGTTTTGTATCCATCCTTACTTTTGAATAAAAAGTCTAGTAAATATATGCTGTAATAAAACTGTTCAGATGAAAAATGATATATAGTTTTCAAAGATTTGTGATCAATAGATTTTGAAAATTCAATTTAACATTTTGAAAGTTGAAATGATAATCTTTTAAAAAGTGGGGAGAAAAGTTTTAAGCATTTAAGCGTTTAGTATTTAGCTGACATAGATACCAGACCAGTGCTTTACAAACTCAAAAATCAATATAATTTTTAAAGTTTTAACCATGGAAATAAATGGCGAATTCATTTTATTTATTAATTCTTTTAGCGTAAAATGTTATTATTGTCAGAGATATCAATAATAAAATATACATTTGTTTTGGTATTTTGTTTTGCCTGTTCAACAAGCTACTGAAGGAAATAATTGAAAGTATTGTCTATCCTATAGCGCATTTGTTTAACCTTTCTTTTAAAACAGGATATATCCCTAGTGATTATAAATGTGCAAAAATAATTTCTATCTTTAAAACTGAACAAAAAGATAAATTTAATAACTACAGACCAATTANTCACCCTGTAGTTCATAAACATGATTCTAATAACTTATGTTACCCTCTGTTCCAACCCTTACGCTGAGTATCCTCCCTTTTCTTTATACTCCCTCACCTCCTCCTTACCTTTTACCTGATTTATTATCATTCTTATGTTTAAAATGTACAATGTACATTGTTTTTATCTGCAATTCTCATTCGTTTATAGTGGGCCAACCAATTAAAACAACCTACTCTGGTTAGGCGGGTCCAAACTACATAGTAAATTGTGATTTTTTATTTGTATTATCTCGTGCTTTGTAGTTGAATAAAAATATGAAAAATAAAACAAAAAGTAAGAAAATGCGAGATTTTCATAAAAGGTTTATTTAATGTTAAGTATTTAAAATGTTACACAAAAAAATTTTTGTCCCCCCCCCTTATCTTAAATCCTGGAGCTGCCATTAATCCATTAAAAAAATGTTGGTGCATTCTTGTTCTTTCTTTTCCCGAAGGCAAAATCTTGATCAGGAAGTCCTTTTGTTAGCAAGGTGGTAGAATTAATCTCACATTTAAAAAAAAAAAATTTAACCCCCATGTCAAACCTGTTGCATACCTTTAAAAGTTTTGATTTTGACTTTAAAACTAATTTCTATTTTCAGATCTCATAAAAGATCAGAAGCTAAAATTTGCTCATGCAATGAAATAATTTAATTATAAATGACTACCAATCTTCAGATTGTAAAACCCTCTTGCTTTATTACATTGTACAATTTTAAATCCAAGCGTAAAATTGTTAGTGATATTTCACCAGTTATTTCAGTAAGCAATTCACTCCCTTTAACAAACCATTAGTGGAGAATTGATTAAAGTAAAAATTGCATCAAACCAGATTACATAATGAATTTGATCACACTTACTGCACTTCAAATTTTAAAAGAACAAAAAATGCTAATTTGCACGAAAATTAGATGGCTGCCAAATAAATGACAAAAAATCTTTATTTTAGTTTTACACCCATCAAAATTTTACCATCAAAATTTTACCATCAAATTTTGATTTCCAAACTTTGAGTGTATTCTCAACTATTTTGAAGTGCATAATTAGACTTAAATAAACAAGCACTGGCCTTCATTGGTTTTATTACATAAACAATTATTGTTGTGAATAAACACAACTCCACAGCTTATTAGAATTCCTAAGATATTCAACATATTATCTTGGAAATGTGAGAAGTAACTTTTGTCTAAAATCAAACTTTCACAAAAGTTGTAGGCTGAAGTTTTCAGATTATTATGGAGCCGCTTGAACTCCATAAAACTAAGATATTTAAAAAAACAGAAATCAACTGTTCCTCTATCACTGCAAAGGACACATAATGAAAGAGTTTTTTCCTTGGTAATAAATTCTCTAAAAATGTTAATTCTGAGGGTAGAATACACTTTTATAATAAAAATGTTACATTTCCACCAAAGTAAGTGTGAATATAATGGTATTTTATAAACTCCAATCAATATTTTTCTACCTTTATTGTAGTGGAAACTATGTTACTTTTAAAACTTCTTGTTTTTATCGATTTTCTCAAAAAACGTCTTCGTGAGCACAATCTGGGGTTGAACTGTTCCTGAACTTGAAACACCTAACCTGTCTTAGTTATTTGATCGTAAATATTTTTAGGTTTTCTTATTTACATTGTCAAGACCTTTTAAAAACTCTAATCAATATTTTTCTACCTTTGTTTTAGTGGAAACTATGTCAATTTAAAAACGTTGTGTTTTTATCAATTTCTCAAATTTTGAATTTACAACTATTTACTCTTGAAACCTTAATCTCATTAAAAAATATGGAAGATACATTTGTTTTTCTGACTCAAAAAGTGTTTAATTCGGATAATTTATCCATTGCTTATAATTAGCAGAACTGCAAATGAAAATAAACCGATTAAAAAGAAACAAAAACATGGATATCTAATGCAGACTTGATCAGACAAAGCTTTTAAGTCAACCATTATAAATTAGACATTTCCTTTTTGGTCTGAGATATTTTAACAAATAATCCTTTTTAAAAAACTCTCAGAAACACAAAATAAATAACCAATTCAACCAAATAAATTTTGCCTAATGGATAGGAAATTTCTACAATGCTCGTCTCAAGCTAATTTTAAAAGAGTGTAATTGACTAAATTCGGGTAAATATTTTGATTATAAAGGTAAATAATTTACTTCCGGGTGTTTGTTAGACCGCAGTTCCGAAAATAATTACTGTAGTTCCTGGAGAGATAAATTGTTTTCTGGAGAATCTATTCCCCTTTGCACCTCTTCTCTACATAGAGATGGGCTTGTTCTCCTTTTTCAATTCATTCGTTTATTGTTCAACAATGACCTATTTCGTTCCTTTTTTTAATTTGAATTCATTTGTTTTCTAAATTATTGTTCATTTTTTTAACTCAATGTTTGTTTTATAAAATAGTTTATTCCAATTTCTTTGTTCCTTGTTCATTATATTTTCTGAACAGCAGCATTGTGCATGAAAATTTTCATTTGTTTTGAAATATTTTGTGCGATAACAGACAGGGTCACCATCTCTACTCCCCAACAAACAGGGTCCCCATCTCTACTCCGCAAAAAACAGGGTCACCATCTCTACTCCCCAAAAGACAGGGTCACCATCTCTACTCCCCAACAGACAGGGTCCCCATCTCTACTCCCCAACACTTCAACTATTTAGGGTTGGTTGGTTCAACCACTTACCAAACTTTCAAAACTTGACAGACACGCAGAAAATAAACTGTCACAAGAAATCCTACATAGTGAAAAATGTTTAGATACAAAGTAGTGGCTCTGCACCCCCTACCTACTAAAAGTGGATGGTTCATTTGGTGTCATGTCCCGTTTGGCTGTCTGATGCATACTCTATAACTTTGCTCTAGCCAAGGTAATTAGGCAAGTAAAGTTAATTGCTGCTTTTTGAGTAAACATATTGAAACCAGTTCTCTCTGTAATTCTCTAGTATGCTAGGAGGACAAAGCATTTAATTTTGATCATTTTGATAATTCATATTATAGTTTCCTATAACCAAAATATTTCAATGATTTTTTATGTGTAAGATGGATCCCATGTCAGACTGTGACATCCGTCTTGTGTTTAATTTACAGCCCAGAGACAGTTCACTGCAGTACTAAAAACGCATACACCTCTGAAATAACTATCTTTACGTTATAATTCTTTGGCTCTAGCAAACTTGAATGTCAGTCAGGTACTTTAAATAATTTGGAGTTTTCATGTGACCTATACACATACACAAATCACACATTTGTCTATTTCTACGAGAATCAATGTAACAGCTCCCATTACACCATCACTACTGTGCACAGGAATATTTTTCTCGGTGTAACATTGTGATAAAACAAATGAATTATCAAATACAATTTGATCTTTAAAATACAGAATTTAATTACTACAGATATGAAAAGGTGCACAAATCCTCTTTTTAGCTGTTATTCCATTCAACCGTCTGTATTCTTGTAAAAAGGATAGGATTAATTTTATCTCAAGTATCTCAAGAACATCATTGAGAGATAGAATTTTTCCTTTTAGCATTCAAATTTGATTCTAAATTCTATTTACTTCTTGACACTGGGAAAAATGTTTAACTTAATCCTTAGCTAAACATGAACCTAAAGTAATTCCAAACTAATTAATTCGATCTTTTCTAAAAATAACAGAATTAGGATCTTAAAATAACAGTTTGGCAAAGGACAGACGCTAAGTACCAAAAAGCAGGAGTAATTGAGTAATTTTTGGGAACAAAGAATCATTTCTTTTACCCAACGATTTTGCTGTCTATTTTCTCATTTTTTTAGTTATATACTGTAGGTAATTTTAGATTTAAAAAAATAATATTTAAAATAAATGAAAATTCACTTTATTTTTATTAATTAAATTTTTATTAAATTATCTATCTCTGAATTAATGTGTACTTGTAATTTTTTAATGTGATTTTGTGAGTATTTTATTATAGCACAATAAAAATCAAAATGTCACAGTTTTTGCTGGTGAATTTATTAAAAAAAACTTTGCTTAAAACTTTTGTCTGAGGAAAAAAGACGCAGAAAATTTAAAATTGTTGATTCACTTCAAAAGTTACTTGGGAAATTAAGCCTCAGAACCAAAGTAGTAAATTTATCATGATTTAAGATAAAAACAACAATATCTTCCTCATTGTTGCTCGCATAAATGGAGTGTGACTTGTACTTACTTCTAGACTGGTTTCATTGAGCTAAAGTCACAATTGTTAATATTGTAAGGACAATCATCTCTAGTGTTGCAACACCTTGGCTTTACCTCACCACTTATTTTTAATTTTATTTTCATTTAAGCAAATACTTTCTATAAGCTTTCAAGGAGTTTTTGGGAAGATTTTTGCATGAGAGAATAGTTTTAATTAATTTTGCAAATGGTAAGAAATTAAATACATCTTATAATCAAATATTGAACATTAGAATTTGTAGTGTAATTCATTACAAAGTTTATAATTATAAATTATACTGAATTAGCTGAGGAAGAAAATCAAATTTAAACCAGGAAATCCTCAGATCGCAAGATTTCCTTAAGAGAAGGAGAAAATTTTAGTTCAAGGTATTGTAAGTGTAATTTTAAGTGATCCTCCAAGCACAGATGGCCATGTCTGAAACTTTGGTGTAATATCATAAACTTTGGTATAATATCATAAACTTTGGTATAATATCATAAACTTTGGTATAATATCATAAACTTTGATAAAATATCATGAACTTTGGTATAATATCATAAACTTTGGAATAATATCATAAACTTTGATAAAATATCATAAACTTTGGTATAATAGCATAAACTTTGGTATAATATCATAAACTTTGGTATAATATTACAAACTTTGGTATAATATCATAAACTTTGGTATAATATCATATACTTTGGTATAATATCATAAACTTTGGTATAATATCATAAACTTTGATAAAATATCATAAACTTTGGTGTAATATCATAAACTTTGATAAAATATTACAAACTTTGATAAAATATCATAAAAATTTTATTAAATATCATAAAACTTTGATAAAATATCATAGACTTTGATAAAATATTATAAACTTTGATAAAATATCATAAAATTTGATAAAATATCAAATAAATTTTATTAAATATCATTAAAACTTTGATAAACTCAAAAATAAAAAAAAGATAAAATCTAACTAAACCCAGTTACCCAATTTGTCTACCGAGTTCCCCAATCAAAATTTTTTAGAAATTCTGTGTACAGTCCCTTTAAAATATTTAATTTTCTTTTCACTTGATAATTGTTAGTAATGCTGCTTGCCTGTACAATGGATCAGGAACTGTAGGGGGGGATCTTTTGCTTCTCCTGAACAAATACATAAATATTATTATTATTATTATTATTATTATTATTATTATTATTATTATTATTATTATTATTATTATTATTATTATTATTATTATTCCCCCCTAAAAAATCTAAAAAAGACAGCTTTAAAATGTTTGTAGAAAGTTTAAAAAAATGTGTTATTTGATTGAAAACAAGAAAACAAATTTTAGAAAAACAAAACGTTGTCCTTAAATTCCAATATAGAAAACTCTCAAGAAGACTGGAAACGTAATTTCAAGTGATCCTCCATTTGTAAAGTGGCATTGTTAGATTAGAATTAGATTCCATTAAACCCTTCTCTGATCAAGGAATGCACTTATTCTTTTATTTATCTACAGAAACCCTTGTGATTGTTGATAACTTTGTATTATCTATTTTTATTATTGTCTAATTGTTTTATCTAATATAAGTTGTTTAATTGTTTTATCTAATATATGTTGTCTAAGTTTTGTATCTATTATATGTTGTCTAAGTGTTTTATCTATTATATATTGTCAAAGTGTTTTATCTATTATATGTTGTCTAAGTGTTTTATCTATTATATATTGTCTAAGTGTTTTATCTAGTATATGCTGTTTAAGTGTTTTATCTATTATATGTTGTCTAAGTGTTTTATCTATTATATATTGTCTAAGTGTTTTATCTAGTATATGCTGTTTAATAAGTGTTTTATCTATTATATGTTGTCTAAGTGTTTTATCTATTATATATTGTCTAAGTGTTTTTATCTATTGTATGGTGTCTAAGTGTTTTATTTATTATATGTTGTCTAAGTGTTTTATTTAAAAAATTTTCCATAAATTAGCATGAATGATAAAGTACACAACAATTTCATAACATCTTACCTAAGTTCTTTCTGCTGTTGAAACCAGGATATTCCAGGCTCTGCAGCCAGTAGGTCAGCGTGCTGGGCACAAGCTGATATCGATCTAGGACAAGGTCAAATTTAAGGGCAAATACTCGTAGGACTTTGTGAAATCGTAACTCCTATTGTTCTGATTTCCCGCAAGTATGGGAAAGTAACATTAAAAGTTAGGAAGGTAGGAAGGTAGGAAGGCAGGAAGGTAGGAAGGTAGGAAGGAAGGAAGGAAGGAATGCATATCTATCACTTTGATGATTTACTTATGTTAAGCATTATATTAATTAAAATTAAGGTAGGAAGGTATGAAAGTAGGAAGGTAGGAAGATAGGAAGGTAGGAGGTAGGAAGGTAGGAAGGTAGGAAGGTAGGAAGGTAGGAATGCATATCTATCACTTTGATGATTTACTTATGTTAAGCATTATATTAATTAAAATTAAGGTAGGAAGGTATGAAAGTAGGAAGGTAGGAAGATAGGAAGGTAGGAAGGTAGGAAGGTAGGAAGGTAGGAAGGTAGGAAGGTAGGAAGGTAGAAAGGTAGGAGGGTAGAAAAGTAGGATGGTAGAAAGGTAGAAAAGTAGAAAGGTATGAAGGTAGGAAGGTAGGAAGTAAGGAAAGTGTAAAGGTATGGAGGTAGGAAAGTAGGAAGGTAGGAAGGGAGGAAAGTAAGAAGGTAGGAAGCTAGGAATCTAGGAAGGTAAGAAGGTAGGAAGGAGGGAAAGTAGGAAGGTTAGAAGGTAGAAAGGTAGGAAGGTAAGAAGGTGGGAAGGTAGGAAGGTAAGAAGGTAGGAATGTAGGAAGGTAAGAAGGTATGAAGGGGGGAAAGTAGGAAGGTTAGAAGGTAGGAAGGTAGAAAAGTAGGAAGGTAGAAAAGTAGGAAGGTAGAAAAGTAGGAAGGTAGAAAAAGAGGAAGGTAGGAAGGTAGAAAAGTAGGAATGTAGGAAGGTAGGAAGGTAGGCAGGTAGAAAAGTATAAAGGTAGGAAGGTAGAAAAGTAGGAAGGTAGGAAGGTAGGCAGGTAGAAAAGTAGGAAGGTAGGAAGGTAGAAAAGTAGGAAGGTAGGAAGATAGAAAAATAGGAAGGTAGGAAGGTAGAAAGTAGGAAAGTAGAAAGGTAGGAAGGTAGAAAGGTAGGAGAGTAGGAAGACAGGAAAGTGGGAAGGTAGAAAAGTAGGAAGGTAGAAAGTTAGGAAGGTAGGAAAGTAGGAAGGTAGGAAGAAAGGAAGGTAGAAAAGTAGGAAGGTAGGAAGGTAGACAAGTAGGAAAGTAGGAAGGTAGAAAAGTACACATAAATATAAAACGTTAGAATAAAATAGAGAATATGAAGGATAGGGTTAGAATTGGACACTTCAATTTACACATTCATATCTAGAGTTGAGGAGAGAGAGCAGGGATATTTATGTTTTAATTATATGCCTTTCCACCCACTTCAATCTTGATGTGACATTTCATATTTTACACTGATTCAACTTTTTCCAATAGTTTTGTACACTTATTTGAAAAATAATTCACAATTTACTGATTTTGAAAAACCACATTAAAGAAGCTCATATTTTCTAAAATTTTAATTCAAAAAAGACTTGTTCATTAAATGTTTTAATTCCCAAAGAAGATATGTAAATTTATTAAATCTTCTACTAAGTCCAGAAGAGGATTAAAGTATGTTACAAACCTTCTACTGAGTCTAGGATAGGCTTAAAGTATGTTACCAACCTTCTACTGAGTCTAGAAGAGGATTAAAGTATGTTACAAACCTTCTACTGAGTCTAGGATAGGATTAAAGTATGTTACCAACCTTCTACTGAGTCTAGAAGAGGATTAAAGTATGTTTCAGACCTTCTACTAAGTCTAGGAGAGGATTAAAGTATGTTACAAACCTTCTACTAAGTCTACAATAGGATTAAAGTATGTTACAAACCTTTCAATCATTTGCAATACAAAATAAATTTCTGCCAAGAACTGTGTTGAGGTCATTTTTACATAAATTAGAAAGAAATCTAATGCAAAGCTTAGAACTTGATTGAATAAAAGAAAGTGAGACAAAGTGTTGAGTGTCTGCTACAATATGATTGAATAAAAGAAAGTGAGACAAAGTGTTGAGTGTCTGCTACAATATGATTGAATAAAAGAAAGTGAGACAAAGTGTTAAGTGTCTGCTACAATATGATGAAATGAAAGAAAGTAAAGTAAAAGTGTTAAGTGTCAGTTACAATATGATTGAATAAAGAAAGTGAGTAAAAGTGTTGAGTTTGCTGTGAGAGGATTAATTAATGAATTATTTAATTAAGGGTAATTAAGAGATAAAGACGGGTCATTAGAGGAACTGGAGAGAAAAGAAATGTATTAAGTTTTCTTGAGCAAAACAACTCAACAGGTATACTTCATACTTCTTTCAGTTCTTTGTCTGCAGTTTAAAAACCAAGAAAATAAAAGATTAAACCATATAATACCCACTGTATTGTGACTCTAAGAAGTTTATGGTATGATTTTGATTCCACTGGAGACCATTCGAGGGTTTTCATTTTCACTGGAGGGGTTTGAAAAATCACTATTTACAATTTGAAACTTTACGCAGGGTGATTTACATTCTACTTAAGGGATTCAGATATCCTTCCTGGGGTTTATAATTCCACTGGATGAATACAGATATCCTTCCAAGGGGTTTAATATTCCACTTGAAGGATTCTGATACCCTTTGAGAGGGTTTATAATTCCACTGGAGGGATTCAGATATCCATCCAGGGGGATTATAATTCCACCGGTGGGGTTCAGACATCTATCCCGTGGGTTACAAATTCTACTAGAGTGATTCAGATATCCATCCAGGGGGATTATAATTCCACCGGTGGGATTCAGATATCCATCCAGGGGGATTATAATTCCACCGGTGGGGTTCAGACATCTATCCAGTGGGTTTAAAATTCTACTAGAGTGATTCAGATATCCATCCAATGGATTTTTAAGCCCCCAGATGGATATATGAAATCCTCCAGTGGAACTATAAACCCCCTAGATAGATATCTGAACCCCAACAGTGGAATTATAATCCCCTAGTTGGATATCTGAATACCCCCTGTGGAATTTTAAACCCCTTGGAAAGATATCCTCTAGGAAGGTTGTCTGATTCCGTCCACTTGAACTATAAACCCCCCTGGAAGGATATTTTAATTCCTCCAGTGAAGTTATAATAACCCTGGATGGATATCTGAATCTTCCAGAGGAATCATAAACCCCCTGGAAGGATATTTTAATCTCTCCCCCCGGATCACGTGGATTTAACGGTTCTGTCAATATATTAGAAAGCTTTGGCTTTCGATCACAATTTGAACCATTATACATAATATTTTAGCCTTTTTTCTTAAATATACATTTTGAATGAAAAAGTATGAAATAAAGAAAGCCGTAAGTTTGAAGATTGTTGAATTATCGACCTTAAAGACATTTGATTTCAACCAAATGAAACCAAATGCTTCTCACTCTGGTTAGTCCGGGGTGGGATGGATATCTGATTTCCTGAAAGGAGAATATTAAACCAACAAGAAGTATATCTGAATCCCTCCGATGAAATGTGAATCACCCTACGTAAATTTTTAAACTTGAAAAGGAATTTTTCAAACCCCTCCAGAGAAACTGAACTCCCAGTGGACTCAGAATCTTACCACAAATTTCCGTGACTCCTGTTTGATACAGTTTTATCTCACACGTCACTAAAAGCTTTATACTAAATATTCAGTCAGAGTACTGCAGATTACTGCAGAACATACCGAAAGCTTAGTTGTAATCATTTACAAGTATATTACGTATGACTTAATTTTAAAGGCAGGGAAGTGTTGAATGTCCCATACTTTGTGGCCAAAAACCTGGAAATAGCTGAGCTTATTATATCCTGGATGGTTCCTTATTCATTTGGTTGTGTTTTGAGATTTGATTTTAAAATCCATGGAAAAAAGCGTAATGAACTTTTCTTGTCCTCTTGTAGTTTTAGAAATGTGATATTAAAAATAAAATTTGAATATTTGCGAGCTAATCATCCAGATTTAGATGCTGGAATCTAGATTATTAAATTTGAACATTAAATTGCTTAAACATTTAAGATACAACAAATTTTAAGATTTAAATTACATCTAATTATTCATTTCATCCATTCCAGAGACATTTTAGTTTTTTTTGCTTAAAAAAGCCACTTAAAAATTTTTAAAAAATTTTAATATATAAAAAATGTATTGCAAAAATGTACTTCAATAAAACGTAATAAAAGCAAAATTGTTCAGACTAACACGTAGAAATATGTTTTTATTAATATTTTTTGGTTTCAAAGCCCTTTATGAAAGCACTGACATGTTTTAAAGAACTAATTAAGCCAATCTCAATATAAGACAAAAGTTAATTTTCTATGACATTACTGGTATGCCTTTTCACCCTCAGAATTCCTCTAATTGATACTACTTCCAGGAAAGAAATTTGTGTTTCAAACAATTTGAATTTAAAAATTATGAAAATTATGCATTTATTTTCTAGACATCTTTAATTTTTTTATTTTTTGACCCCTGGAACTTTAGTGCCTAATCTAGATTCAGTCTGTAAGGAGTAATGGCAAAAACCTAATTTATTTTTACATAAGAGCATGTATATTTTTACATAAGAGCATGCATATTTTTTCATAAGAGCATGCATATTTTTACATAAGAGCATGCATATTTTTACATAAGAGCATGCATATTTTTACATAAGAGCATGTATATTTTTACATAAGAGCATGCATATTTTTACATAAGAGCATGTATATTTTTACATAAGAGCATGTATAATTTTACATAAGAGCATGCATATTTTGCTTCATTGTGTTGATTAATGTTTTGTGAATAAAACACTGAGATCTTGCCGGGCTACATATTTTTACATAAGACGTGCTGGGTCGACTCTACACTTGGTAGTCCAGGCTGGACAGTACAAGTGAATGCATATACAGTACATATTGTACCGACTTGGATCATTTCTAATCCTTTCCCTTTTCTCTTCTATCCCTTGTTTACAGATTGGACTAGTTCAAAACAATACAGGGCTAATTATTTTCTTTAAAAATATAATCTTCCCCCTCTTCCTCTTCAATAATCTTTTTAACTACAAGTGTTTAAAAATTAAAAGTGTGTTTTTGCAGAATTAGAGAAAAATAAAACAGTTTTTTGAATAAAAATGTTCAAAAAAATGGCCGGAAAAAGACTAAAACATGATATTTTCGCAATATCATTATTCAGGCTTCTTTGTAAAAATAAATTGATATTTTTACCTAGAAATGTGATCAGCTGCTTGAACTCCTTCAGGTACATAAACTGTACATGGTAAACCAGCTTATTTTTAATATATAATAAACTGTACATACAATAATAATTATATAATAATAATAATTATAAAAACAATAAGACTGGTTCCTGCAAACTGGTTGTGATATGTACACTCAAGCCCACGGAACTGTAGAACACAACCAAAACTAAAAAAAAAAATAAAGAGTTTTTCTAGAAATGTCATTTTTTTCCAACTCTTAACTTAAAGATGCTTTAAAGACATGTCCATCTGGTTGTGTGTGTTTGTGTTTTAAATAAAAGTCAGCACTACCGAGCAGATCGGGGTAAATACTGATTAAAACCATCTAAAAATTTTTTTTTTTTTTAAATCAAAACACAAATCTCAATTGCTAGCAAATGAGCACTTATTTAAAACTTCATAATCTCTAAATGGTTTATTAAGTTTCAACATAAAAATAAGCGAAAAAAGAGGAAGTTTTTTTTATATTGTTTAACAAATTAGCGAATCCTTTTTTGAAGTTGGATCATGACCACAGGAAAGGATTATTAATGAATGGCCGAAATTGTAAAAGTTGTCTTTATTTTTTTTTATGTTTACCATGCAAAAACTCAAATTTACTATTTCAATAATGTAAAACGAAAAAATGGAAAGGCTTATTCATATTAAAATACTTAAATAATGACAAGAAACATAAAAATCAATTAAAACGTTGCTTCTTCAAAATTACTATTTTGCCTGATTTTGAATTCCTATATCTTTGCAACCCAATGTTGTATATCTTAGATATTTAAATGAATTCTGTGAGATCAGGTAATCTAAGTTTGAAATAAAAAAGGTCTACTCCATCAGGTTAAAAAGATTTAGGGATTACAAAAACTCAATTCATTTAATTGATAAGAGGATTATTTTTTTACCTTAAAAGGAGATAATAAAAATTCATCGTCCTGGTCTACTAAAGCAAACCACTTTTTCCCTAAATAATCAAAGCTTTTTATTATCTTCTAAATTAACATTTTTCATACTAAAATCAATAAATCACGATTGAACATTTATCTTGGAAAATACTATTTTTTTAACACGCTATATAATTCTTATTTATTTTGACAGAAACTTTTATCATTTTGGCCCAGGGACATGTTTGAGCAGTAAGTTTAAATCATTTGTTTTGATAATTCAAAAAAAAATTATTATTTTTTGTATTTGTGAACAATGAACAGTACTATACAAGATCTAATCAGAGGAAGAATTGAAAAATCCCGATTAAGCAGATTTTACCAGAATTTTTTAATGCAAAGAATGAATATGTTTATAATTAAATAATGATATAATTATTAAAAAAAAACTAAATAAATATATACGTCATGCATTAATATCACAGATCCTATTATTTATGAGTTAAAAAATTGATGTTTTGAATCCAAACAATGTAGATTTTTTGTATTTTATATTTCATATTTTTAATGATTCAAAAGTTGGGAAAGGAATTGAGTCTTTGCAACAAATCCCAATTTTCTAATACCTTTATATCTACAACTAAATAATTTAAACCTTAGATATTTCAAACTTTCATTATTTGATATAACAGAAGTCAAAGTTTGAAATATCTAAGGTCTACAACATTAGGTTGTTAAGATATAGGGATTTAAAACCAGAGTTTGTGGCAAAGACTCAATTCCTTTGAATTAAACCTGCATTTTACGTTCTACTTGAAATTGAAATAAATAAAATTTTGATAAGATAATTCAGCTTTTAAAAAGGTAAGTTAGTAAGCCAGATCTATAATTATCATCGTGTAATTTACATCAGATATAATAAATGAATAACAGAATGATATAGAATACTAAAAACGTTTTAATATTTGAAAACATCTTATCGCCAATCCAAGTACTGTTAGGAAAAAATTACATACATAAATTATAACATAATATTCGCAATTTCGCAATTATTTAGTTCAATATCAATATTTTCTATAACAGTGCATAATTGTAACTGAGTTGTGTGAAAGAACATTTTAAATTTATTATTGTTGATAATTGATGTGCATAAAAAGAACCAATATATGTAGCAAAAAGCGTGAATACATGGTATTCTGTAAACTTGCAGTACGTTGTACGTCATAAATGATTTAATGTTTAAACTAAATGAGATTATTCATTGAAACTGCGTTTCAATCGAATACATGGGCAGAGATAGATTTACTGCGTTATATCTATTCTCTTTAATCCTTCAAATACTTACCTTAAACTTTAACTGTGCAATAAATATGTAATACTATAATGCTATATATAATACTATAATAAATATGTAAGAGTTAGCTGATTGAGACTCTGCTTTGATTACGGTATAAGAAGTAGTTTGTGTTCTCGCTGAAACATGCAATTGTAGATCTTGCCTAGCTGATTGGCAATTGAATTGAATATAGCTTGAAAGATAGCTTGAGTCCTCGTTAAATTATACGAGTGGAGATTGTGCCTTGAGTATTGGCATTGAATCGAATAAAGCTTTAAAGATAGCTTGGATCCTCGTTAAATTATACGAGTGGAGATTGTGCCTTGAGTATTGGCATTGAATGGAATAAAGCTTTAAAGATAGCTTGAGTCCTGAGTTGAGATTTTGAACTGTGTGTCCTTCAGAACCGGGGAGATAAGCCTGGTTGAGAAATTGCCTGTGTAATAATTTCAAAAGCCTTTGTGGATTATATGACTAGAGAGTTAAGTCTGATTGTTGGGACTGTGTGTCATTTGGAACCGGAGATATTGCCTTTTTGGCATTCAGAAACGAAATCTTGGTAATGAGTAGACCTGGATAGATACGTCTCGAATAAAACTGTTATGGAGTAGGTATTTGCTATATATACATGGCAAATTTTGTAAAATACATTTATTCATTTTTCTTTTAACTGAATGTTCCTATGCTAAAAGAAGAGATTGATTGCAAGGAGTTACCGAGGGGAGGGCGATGGGGTAACGAGTTTTTGCTCCTATCGTCAACAAAAAATGCAAAATAGAAACTCTTACAAAAAGAATATATCTGCCCCCAAAGCTTTTTTCTATTTATAACTAAGGCTGGGCTCGTTGGTTAATATTTCCGTTTTCAATCGTTTGTTAACTAAATGTTCTGTTGGTTAGCATAAATGTTTTGCTTGTTAACTAAATTTTCAGCTTGTTAACTAAATTTTCCGTTTGTTAACTAAATGTTCTGTTGGTTAGCATAAATGTTCTGCTTGTTAACTAAATTTTCTTCTTGTTAACTAAATGTTTCGCTTGTTAGATAAATGTTCCGCATATTAACTAAATGTTCTGTTGGTTCGCTAAATGTTCTGCATATTAACTAAATTTTCCGCTTGTTAACTAAATGTTCCTCTTGTTAGATAGATGTTCCGCTTGTTAACTAAATGTTTTGTTTGTTAGCTAAATTTTCTGTTTGTTAACTAAATTTTCTGCTTGTTAACTAAATGTTCCGCTTGTTAACTAAATTTTCTGCTTGTCAACTGAAATTTTCATTTGTTAGTTAAACTTTCTGTTTGTTATAAATTTGTTGCTCCTTAATTAGATTTTCTGTTAGTTAACTGAATTTTCAGTTTGTTATCTAAATTTTCTGTTCGTTATCTAGATTTTTGGTTAGTTAACTTAATTTTCCGTTTTTTAACTAATTTTTCCGTTTGTTGAATTAATTTTTCGTTGTTAACTTACTTTTTCGTTTGTTAACTTACTTTTCTATTTGTTAACTTAATTTTCCGTTTGTTAACTTAATGTTGCGTCTTTTAACCTAACTTTTCGTTTGATAAAATAATTAACTGTTTGATAACCTTGTTTTCCGTTGTTAACAAATTTTTCAGATTTAAACTTAATTTTACGTTTGATAACTTAATTTTTCTATTTGTTAACTAAATTTTCCGTTTGGTGCATTAATTCATGCTAACCAATTTTCCGTTCGATTTCAAAAAAAACTTCAGTTTGCAATGGGACGTTGCCAGCCCTAAAACAGACACTATTTAAATAAAATAGACATGTTTGTGTAATTTTACATATTTATTTCAACCACAGAATAGAAAATATAGAAGAAGACATAAAATGTTAATAAAAAAGCGAGAACTTCTTAATCTAGTTTCTGATCTTAGTTTACAAAAACAATGATAATAAAATAATGGCAACATTTTATCTGCCTGGGGTCATGTGAGGTCCCGCAAAAATATTGGGCCGGGTCGGTTCAGAAGTGTTGATGTTTTTTGGATACAAACAAACACCCAGGCATAAAAGCAAATTGTATGAATTAACAGATGAGTCATTTCATAGAAATTCATATTGTGTTCGAAGGTTGCAGCTTGCTGCAGGATATGGACCGAACTACTGAATCTGAGGCCGAATTCAATGAATTTGAGCCGAGTCTTAAATTTAAGCCGTGGCTCAAATATGGTTGGTTTCAGTTTAAATTGTATTCAATTTTTCAAGATTCAAGCCGGCGCTCAATTGAAACCGGTTTTTAAAGTAGAAGGCTTCAATGAGAACCGGAAAATTGTAGATGTATATTTGATGTTGCTAAAACCAAAATGATTTTCTGGTAACTTAAAATCAATTCTAAACTACATTAAACATTTTAAATTGTAATTTGAGTCTAAAAGCCGTCTGATTTTCATGCACTAAAGACTTTATAAATCAAATGTCCTTCTTATATTTAGTAAGGCTATATCTAATTCACAATGATACACTTTAACGCTTTGTATGACCAAGAATTGGTATCATTTTTAAAAATGGAAAGTTTCAATTGTTTTTTCTATCTTAAAGTGTTTTACGGATATATAGCTGCAGAAGCAGTGTAGGAAACAGTAAGAATTTAACACATTTCTACCTAAGAACCACGATATTTTAAATTTAGCTTTTCTTGAAAAAAATATCTGATTTAATGATAAATAATAATACTATTTATCAATGTTTCTACGAAAAATACATATTTCTTTACTATAAAAATGACCTATCGTTGTACCTTATGAGCTAAACATATATTTATAAATGATGAAAATAAACCAAAAAAATCAAAAATAAACGTTTAACGCTATTTTTATTTGATAGATTCTTTTTAAATAGAAAAATTTAATTGGTTGGGGGGCAAATAACCCTCCTACCCCCTCCGAAAAGCGGGAGAAGGGGGGGTCTTGTTTCTTTTACTTGCCAATTGTCAATGCATTGTTTTATTTTATTTAAAAATCTAATAGTTTTTTAGTGACATAACTTTGTATAGAAATATGAAATAAAATTGTTCTTACCATTACTGAAATTCCGCTAAATTCTTTAATTTTGTATTTCACTTCTTGAGTAAAACATTTTTATTTCAATATTTTTCTCTTGTTGCGAGTTTGATCCTTTTCTCATGGAAGGCAAGAGAATACTGAATGAGAGACGAGAGTTTAAAATCACTTTGCTCCCTTCTATCTTCCTCTCTAACTATCTCAACTGCAGTTCCATTATGTGTGTGATTCCCTCAATTTAAACAGTTTTTAACATAAATTAACATTTTATCACGGTTAAAACTATTGAAAGGGGTGGGAAGGGTGAAAACAGGGTGTTGGGGTCTTGGGAGACACATAAAAATAAGTTTCTATAACTAACTTTGGGATAGTTGTGTTTTTGTCGCTGAGAAACTAGAATTCTCTGGTAGTGAACAATATAGGAGGGGGGGGGGGAGTCGGTAGTGGGATTTATTTAATTTTTTAATACTTTTTATTTGAATATGATTTAAAACAATTAAGAGTTGTGTAATATTTTAAAAAATTAAAAGTCCCGATATTGAAGACCCTCCCCCCGTCTGCAGCGGAGGCTAACAGCTGATTCCGGAGTCTGCGCATTTCTCCTTAAATCATACGAAGCCGACCTCTAAACAGTGGGAAAGACGGGCTTCTGTCGTTTCTGCCGAATTTCGGGGTAACACTAAATCCTGATGGGCGAGAAGAGTTTTAATTGGAGGTTTTCTAGGATCTAAGGCCCCCTTGACGATAGGATTTGGGGGAGGGGGGAGGGGTATTTTAACACAGCGTGTGGAGGGGGTGGATACCTGTTTGAAATATAATACTCCCGTTTGAACTATTGTTCATTTGAACTATTGTTCGTTTGAACTATTGTTCATTTGAACTACTGACATGTCATATCATGTAGTTCACATCTTAACACATTGCTTGTTCATTTGAACTATTTTTCTATAAATTCTGCAGTTTTTGTTAAAATTCATGAAGTTCATCCTCATTAAGCTTTTAAACTCTTAAAAAATATAATTTTTTAAGTAAAGAAAAAACCTAAAAAATACGTAAAATAAAAACCCAAAAACTTTGAAAAATATCTTGGTATGAAATTTACGAAATTATACGGATTTTTAGGTTTGCATCAAATTTTTAAACTCTAAAAAACGTACAATTTTTAAGTAAAGAAAAAACCTAAAAAATACGTAAAATACGTATTTTAAAAACCTAAAAACTTTGAAAAATGTATTGGTATGAAATTTACGAAAATTAACGTATTTTTAGGTTTGCATTAAACTTTAAACTCTCGAAAAAAAAAAAAAGATTTTAAGTAAAGAAAAAACCTTTAAAATGCGTAAAAATACGTAAAATCGTTCGAACTATTGGTTGCTTGAACTACTACACCTAGTACCTGCACATGTAATAGTTCTAAAGACCAATAGTTTAAAAAGTCGATAGTTCAAACGGCAATATATAGTTCAAACTAAATAGCACCAGAAATTGCATTCAGATGACCACCCCCCACCCCTCCCTAGCTCCCTAGCTCCCTAACTCCTACCATTCCCCTCCTAACGCCATGTTTGCTATTGGTTAAATCTCTACTGAGGGAACTGTGATTGGTCCTGGAGTCCCTGAAGTAATATACTGGAATTGGATGTTGACCTTTTAGTTTAGTTTATCAACTCTAGGAGTCACTAATACTAATATTATAAAAAGAAAAATTAGAAATTTTTTTTATATTTGAGATTTCATATTCAAAGTTTAGCAAATAAAAAATTGATTAAATTGAAATAAATTGAAATAAATATACATATACTTGTTTAGGTGGTTTTACACCACATTTGTTTACATTTTTATTTCTATTTATATGGATCACAGGTATTAAAATTCATTAGCTGTCACCATATTAAATTCAGTTTTTTGGCAGGAAGTTGTTCAGTTTATCTGATATGTAAATCTTCTACATAGTGATCTGTATGTAAAAGTTCCCATGTATAAATGTAACAATAATAGTTCAAAGCCAATTGTTCTAACTAAGTGTGTCAAGCATATTGTAACCATTCCCAACCCCCCCTCCCTGCTGAAGATGGGCCAGAGCATGGAAAATTCTTCAGGACAAATCAACCCGAATCTGGCCCCCCTGCTCCAGCCGCCTTATCTAGTGTTGCCCCATACAGGGGTTGACCAGCCAGCTGGCCCCAGGATTAAGAATTGGCGGGATCTGGGTTCAGAACACAGAGAGGGAAAGAGATTGAGAAAGAAGCCAATTGTGCGCCAGCTCTCACAAGGAGAGGATGAAGCAATTCGCCAACTCACCATAAGTATAGGAGTTGTGGCACCAGTCCTCAGAGAGTATAGGATGAAGCAATTCGCCAACTCCCCACAGTTGTAGAATGATCAATCCACTGGGAACTGCTGGGTTTGATCGGAGCTGTGGGAAAAAACCAGAAAACTCTGGTTAAAGAAGAGTCTTGGATCCATGATCCTAAATAGGGAAGAGCATGGAAAAGATGTGCTTTTCTATAAAGCAGGCAGGGAGAATGGTTCCCATGTCTAACAAGAAGATCCCGAAACCAAAGCTGTGGATCTGGATGAAACTGTAGTAGCAGTATATCTACATCTCTTCTATTTCTCTTTAATTTTTTCATTACTTTGTAAATCTTTTCATAAATTTTTTAATCTTGAATTTTTATTTTTCTAGATGAAAAGTCAAAACACTATTTTCTTCTTAAAAGAACCTGAAAATATAACCTGAAAAGTTTGACAAACCATTATTAAACTAAACATCGAATAAACAAGCATTTTAAATTTGAATGATATAATATTGGATTAAACTTTGTTTTTTTTCGGGAGACTTTTGTTATACCTAAAATTGCTTGAGGACAGGTGTGTATAGATTATTATAAACAAAGATATATATTATATTTATTGCAAATGAAATGAGATTGGGGGAATGATGCTGACTAGGACTGGACATCTCTTGATGCATCAAAGAATACAATTCTGTGTTCCTAATCAAGCTATTTATTCTGATTGCTTCTGTAACAGGATGTTTTCTACTCCTCAACCTGCTCCAATCCAGAGAAGTTCGATTTATGAACGCAGCAATCCCGGTGGTTGGACCATAGAAAACAGCAATGGCGCAGGAGATTAATAGGGCACCATACAATACCATTCAGCAAATAGTTCCATAATATCCTTCAATATCAACACCTAGTGAGTAGTGAGTAATAAACCCAGAAATGTTCAGACTATCTTATATAGTACCATAATAACACAGATTCTATAATGTTTGCAATGTCCACAAGTTAATTAAGTAAGGTCATTTTCTATTTAAAGCCAATCAGGAGATTCCACAAGATTGGCTTAACTGTTTGTTCATTTGAACTATTTTTTTGTTCATTTAAATTATTTTTTTTTCATTTGAACTATAATGCTTTGTCCATTTAAACTTTTTGTTTGTCATTTGAACTATTTGTTTGTTCATTTGAACTATTTTTATGTTCATTTGAACTATTTTTAAAGGTTATTTTAACTATATTGTTAATAGTTTAAATGAACAGTATTTCAAATAAACAAAAAAATAGTTCAAATGAGTTTGAAATAAGCTCGTTTGAAATATATTGTTTGTTTGAACTACTCATGGTACCTGCACCTGCAGAGTTCAAACGAACAATAGTTCAAACGGGAGTAGTTCAATTTTTCAAACAGGATAGCATCTGTGGAGGGAAGAGGGGGGGATTGAGGCTACGCCCCCCTGACAAAGTGAAATACACATTTTCCAGGTGGTATGCTTAGCCTCAATTACGGGGACAGCGAACCCCCTTTCCCCTGGAATCCCACAAAACATGACAGTTTTGAATGTTGTCTTCCATATACTGTATATATTAAAAACTGTTTGCAGTTTATTTCGTTCAAAAAATCTTTTACTCAAATATATTTTACTTTGAAGTTAATTTTATGAAAATATGACTCATATATAATATTTTTATTATTGACTTTGGTATTAAACAACTTAACAAATTATGGAAGAAGACATTAAAAACTATTTATCACTGTCATGTTTCGTGGGACACTCTGTATAAAAAAATGTAAGCCCCCTCCCCCCCGGATAAATTTTAGTGATAAGGATTAAGGATAAGGGGCGTGCAGGAAAGCAAATTTAGGGACAATTGACAATTAAAGAAGATTTTAAAATGAGTAAATGTAGGTGTTCGAAAGGCCTGTGTGGGGCANTCATTTTATAATTGCCCTCTAACAATTGGCTGCATATGGTGGCACAGACTGCTCATACACTGGATAGGCTGAGCAGGCCTATAGTGTCCCGGCACGCCATGCGCTGCAGTTCCATGTAATTTTTTTTTGACTGACATCTGACGGCCACTTGTTGCATTCAGGGGTTAAGTTCTACAACTTTCAAAGAAATAATCCAATTTTAAACATAAAACATAATGTTTATGAATATTGTTAATTTTTAAAGATTTTGCATTTCCTATTCTACGGATCCTTAAATATCCCCATGAATACAGATGTCTCCTGATTTGTCGTGTACAGTACTTGTACACAATAGAACATGCTGTGGAAAATATCGCATATTATAGGTGTTAACCGATCTATGTAACTCTCTTATCTCTGCATGGTCTGATGGGGTTTTATTTTTTATCTAGGGGTTGGAATATTATACTACATATAATATATACACTGTTTATAATGCTAATCAACGTACAATTGGCCTTGTTAGCATCACTTTAAGCATATTAAATGTTTCATGTGTTTTCATTTACATAATTGTTAAAAATATTATTTTAAAATATACCGATTTGACTGCCTTATCCATACAAGTACAAGAAGTGGATCTCATGCTAATTTAAATTTTTCGTTTTGTACTCAAAACTATCAAAGGTTTATTGATTTCTTGAAGATTTTCACTTTTCCATGAGGTATTAGAATTGTTAATTATACGGTTTTATGAGATTCGAAACAATAGAAAATTATTTTGTACAATAATCTTTCCTATCCAGTTTATACTTTGTAGAGAGTCTTAATTGTTGTGAAGGAAAAAAAACATGTCTTTTCTTCAAAGATTATATTTGATTTGTATCTGTAAGAAATGACTAAATAATGTAGAATAGGCGACTCTCTTTTTGTATCTCATTAAAAACGTTTTAGCTACTCTAAACAGATTATATTTGTATCTAAAACTTTTTGATTTTACTGAAAACAATGTTTGATAATTCTAAAGGTTTGGGCTAATGATTAGCAAGTTGATTCTAAGAGAATATTAACCAGTACACAATGCTATTGTCATTTTCAATTAAACAAACACATTTTGTGGTCTTTTGTTTATTTTCCAGTCAAGATAACTAGATTGAATCTTATTTATTCATATTTATACATAAAAATTGTTTTGGTTTCCACCTTGGTCTTCATTTCCACCTTGGTCTTCGTTTCCATCTTGGTCTTCGTTTCCATCTTGCTCTTGGTTTCCAACTTGATCTTGGCTCCCAACTTGGTTTTGAGGATCATGAAGTTTGCTAAACAATTCAGCGTTCAGTGCAGTCAAATCATCTGATATGCTTTTAACATCAGCATCATTTCTGGTGTCCAGGTTGGGTAGCACAGTGCGCGCAAGACTATTTAACACTCCTACTAATTCCTCTACATTTGGTGGATACTTGCGGCCTGGCAATTTATCTGTAATTGCACCTAATTTTTCCGTTAGCTGTTGAATCTCAGCTTCAAGGTTAGCTCTTTGGGTGATTAAGTCAGGTAACTGATAATCACTACCATTATAAGAAAACTTATTGCCTAACAATTCATCTGTCACTGCAACTAGTCCATCTGTTAGGAGTAGAAGATCAGCTTCAAGGTTAGCTTTTTGGGTAGTTAACTGAAAGTCATTACCATGGATCTTATTCTTAGCAGTTTCTATCAGAAAAGATTTTCCAATGGTCTCTTCAAAAAAGTAAAAAATTAATTAGGAATATGAACATTTTGATTCTGCTTGATCCAGACAATAGCTTCATCATGTTTCTGGTTCAATGCTGCAGGGGGCGAAACAACAATTACCTAAAATTAGGGCTGGGCAATGTTATGTCAACAAACTTTTTGAAGAACAAATGTTCAGAAAATAAAATAAAGGATTAATGTTTTTTAAATAACGGTGACTTTTTTTGCTTAATATTGCATGAAAATTATCATTTAACGTTTTTTAATTTTGTCTTATAATTTTTCCCGCTATTTTTACGAGAAATAATTGGTGACAACTTGTTAACGGCTGCGGCTGATAACACTTCAAAAATATTTTACATATAACAGATAAGTGTAAAAAACTTAGATAGTCAAAGATTGTTAATTGTCAGAAAGAGCTGGAAATATTGTTAACAAATGGAACATAGAAATAAGTTAACTAGTTTAGCTACCTGAAAAGTTAGTCCATTCTGTTATTTTAACTATTTACTAACAAATGGTTTGAAAAAGTCTGAATATGCCCAGTTCTACCTTAATGCAAACATGTTTAGGTTTTTTAAAAAGGCGTTCTGTTAGTAATGCTTATGTAGTCCCGTTAATAACTAACTAAGCTTGATTTTTAATACTTTTACAATAAATACTAATTGAAGTTTAAACTACCATTATTAAATGTCTATGATTACATCTTTTTATCATTTTATAATTGGATAAAATTGCAATGTTTTAAAATGAATCTGAAATACTTGAAATCTTTTTAGCAATGGATATTTTTATTTTATGATTAAAAAACAAAAACAATTTTAAATACAAAAATAACAAGTTAAAATATATTTTATTAGTTTATTGATACTTTATATATATTTAAATAAAATGAAATAATATGTCAATTATGTGAATGTTAAAAATCTCTCTTTTGCAGTCGCAATGAACATTCTTGTTTTCTATTCAAGGAAAATTTAGCATACATTTTCAAATTCCACTAACACATTTGCCCCCATTGCCCCTAATTTGAAAAAATGCCCCCAATTAAAATTTTTTTTTTCAAAATGCTCTAACACATTTGCCCCCAATTTATAAAAAATGCCCCCAATTAAAAAAAACATTTTCA
>NW_019396667.1:111354-115111 GCF_000591075.1 Eurytemora carolleeae | reverse complement strand
AAAAAAAATTTTCAAGTTCCACTAACACATTTGCCCCCAATTTAAAAAAAAATGCCCTCAATTAAAACATTTTTTCAAATTCCACTAATAAATTTGCCCCCATTTGCCCCCAATTGGGAAAAAAATTGCCTCCAATTGTAATGGCCCTAATTAAAAAAACATTTTTAAATTCCACTAACACATGTGCCCCCAATTTAAAAAACATTTTTTAATTCCACTAACACATTTGCCCCCAATTGGGAAAAAAATGCCCCCAATTATAAAAACATTTTAAAATTCCACTAACACATTTGCCCCCAATGTAAAAAAATGCCCCCAATTAAAATAAAATTTCAAATTCCACTAACACATTTGCCCCCAATTATATATAAAAAAAATGAAATGTTCTGGTCAAATGAAAGTATTACATGAATTATCAAAATTATCAATATTAAATGCTTTTATCCTCCTCGGATACTTGACAAACACTGATGCATCTATTCCTGTTACAATTTCCGCCCAAAAAGAACTGGTTTCAATATGTACGCAGAGTATACGCAACTGCAATTAACTTTTCCTTGCATTATATCCTTGCTAACACAGAAAATTTTGCTCAATGTCTTTAACTTCTAAATCGATCAGTCACTATATAGAAACCACAATTGAAAATTATCTATTTCGATTTTCAATCAGAAAAATAATGATAGTTCTTTCATTCTTGCCAGAAATGAGACCGGGGACAATTTAAATCAAACGCAACTAAACCCCAAAAGTTGATGTATATATTTTTCGGGGGTGGGGGGATATAAACATTTCGCCCCCCCCCCCCGAAAAATATCCAGTCTACGGTCCTGTTTGTATGCAGTAATTCAACGGCTATAAAAGTCTAAATTGAAGTTTAGCTTGACAGCTCATATCTCAAAATTCAGAAATGGAAGTGATAACAGCTTAACAAAGCATGGGGGGACTGCATGAAACATTAGATACAAAATACGCCACTAGGTGCCTCTGTAATCGTTTAGTTAACTGATAGTTTATTATTCTATGATATAGAACCCAAACTGAAATTATTTGTTGAATTTTAACGAATAATTTATAGATGTTTAAAAAGCAATTCAAAAATGCATCTTATGTAACAACCTGCTCTTAATCCACATAATAATGCAGTTACATAACAAATTGAATTAAACTTTGTTTAACCCACATCTTTCTGTTCTCTGTAAGTTTACAACTTCATGAAATGCATACTTTTTTTTTGAAGAATTTGAAGTGTTCTATAGTTTTAATACACATACAGGGTGTCAATCGAAACATGACAGTTAAAGAATGGTGTTCAACGTTTTTTTCAACAAATAGTTAAATGTGCGATGATTGTTTGTTGAATATTTTGAGTTTTGGTAAAGCGTAACCCTTGTACGACTATGGTAGAACGTCCTAGAAATTCACAATCACTTAAATCAAATGTGCGATGATACAGCTCAGCTAATTATTTGATGAGTAATATATTTTAAAATTTAATAAGTAGCCTTTATTTGCACAATTTCCATTCCAATACACCTTTTCCATTATTAATTGTTTGGACTGTAAGATCTTTTTAACTAATGCTACAATCCAGTCAGAGGATTTGACATTTTGGGTTTAATTGTTTCGCTTCTCTTTGCAAAATTAGTTACCTTACCAAGAATAAACCTACAAGCGTAAATTAAGAAAAACTGTCACAATCCTCACAAACACAAAATAAGTAAATGAATAAGTTTTTATTCATATAAAATTCTGTAAAAAAGAGTAAATACTGGTAAAAATATATTAACCACAGTTTCTGTTAATTTGGGTTTCAGTAAGCGTAATAATTTGTTCAGATTATACATCGTAAAAGCGTAATATTTTCTAAGGCATCATAAATTGTACTTTTTTCCCCGATTACTTTACAATTTATGATGAAACTTAAGTTTCATAAGCGTAATATTTCCAGAGGAATTGTACTTTTAAGATTTTTTGATTTCTCTACAGCCTCTGTTGGATCAATTTCCTTTTTTCATCGTAGCTGAAGTTGTTCGCCTTGAAGATTTGCGAGTTAAAGAAAGGTTGAAGATTTTGAATGTTAATCCCTCTGGCTTTATCCGCCAAATCCTTCTCGTTGATCTCAACCAATGATACCTCGGAGCTCCCGTATCTGTTCCTCATGTAGGTGGCGTGATCGTTGGCAAGTCCTCGGAGCAAGTAAAGAAGGAGCTCGTTGTTATCCTTCTTGAAGGTCATATATTTGGCAAATGTTCTAGACATACTCTTGCTTACACTATGCTTCTGTGTGCTGATAAAAGCCTCAAGTGTGACTCTGATCGCCATACTGATATCGTCCTGGGTGACAAGTTCACGAAGATGCATCTTAGCATTTGCCTCCGCCATACGGAGCATAGATTCAATATGACGCACTGTGATAGGTACACTACCAGTAGACATACTCTCTCTTCTTAGTTCACTGTAAACCTTGGCAACCTTATCCTGATCCATCTGATGCAGTTTGGGATGGATCTTCTCTCTAGCGTAGAGGATATATTTCTTGAGAAGGTCCTGGGGGATTTTCTGAACGTGAGCAAGGCTGCTTGTGTTCTCCAGTTCAGCCTCTATTTTCCTCATGTTCTCCACATCAGCCTCGTCAGCCTGAGGATGGGATCTCATGTGGCTGCCTACGACAAACTTAGCCAGGTTTTCATCTAAAATAGGATCCACTGTATCCTTGACCACACAGAGAATATCAAACCTGGAGAGAATAGGTTCAGTCAGATCTACATTCTCGCTGAAAGTCATGCTTGTATCGTATCTTCCTCCGATGGGATTAGCAGCGGCAATGACAGAACACCTAGCCTGGAGACTGGTGACAATACCAGCCTTACTGATACTAATACTCTGCTGTTCCATAGCCTCGTGAATACTGGTTCTATCCTGATCATTCATCTTGTCAAACTCGTCAATCAGACAAACTCCCTTGTCGGCTAACACTAGCGCACCAGCCTCCAAGGTCCACTCCTTGGTCACGGGGGACCGGGCCACGTAGGCGGTTAAACCGACAGCGGAGGCGCCCTGCCCCGTACTGAACACCGCCCTCGGAGCAATATTCTGAATATATTTCAAGAACTGGGATTTTGCAGTTCCAGGATCTCCGCATAGAAGAACATTAATATCCCCACGAATCTTATGTTTCTCTCCAGGGTTTTTGCTCACACCTCCAAACAGAGACAGAGCTAGCGCCCGCTTGATATCATCGTGACCAAACACAGAAGGCGCAATGCTAGCAATGATACGCTCTCCAATAGTCTCATCCTTGGATAGTGCATTGATGGCCTTGATGTCCTCGTCTGTGAGACGGTCGGCCTCCGATGCTTCGTCCTTCTTAAGAATATGATTTGCCATGATAATGGTTGTAAATACAGGGAACCCCTGCCTGGTGTTCAGGGAGCTGTCATACTGATTACTGTACACACCTAGAATAATAATTCTTAAATGCGGGTTCCATTTATTACTGGCAGAATTGTCAACATAAATCACCCCCCCCCCCTCTCCTCTGATTGAGATTTTTATCGTTGTATTTAGTGTAAATTGACTTGAGAAAAAAGTTCCACCATATTTCAGAAATTAATTCCTACATATCTCATATCTTCATTTCAAATATCATAAAATAAACCCAAAAACTTCAAATTTGTATGGTTTTATGTTCTTTGTCTAGGAACATATTCCGAATATCAGTAAAGGGGATGGTAGAGTTGGACCATTTGATGTA